>NC_091454.1:166594611-166697111 GCF_027789765.1 Dendropsophus ebraccatus
AAAATGGTTAGCCTCCATTTTACAGTAGCTTTTAGATGAAGGTCCAGAGTGACCTTATAGACATTCTCTAATAGTTTATTATACAATAGCTTTTTCTTTACCAGACAAACCCTTTAAAATAACTAAATATATTTTCATAGCAAATACTAAATTGGGATGAACAATTAGCCTGAAAATCAACAAATTCCCTCAAAACTGTGTGTCCCCAGTGTGACTGCTACATGTGTCTCTACCCTTAGAAGCTGGCATCTGACATTAATCTTTACTCATATAATGGTCTATATAAAAAAATATAAAAAAAATAGTTAATTAAAATTAATGCCATATAGGAATTAAAAAAAGGGTCGTCACCTGTGGATGACACCCTTGGCGTGCAGGAACTGGATTCCGCATACAAGTTCGGCGGCGTAGAATCTGGCAAAAAAGAAAATGGATTAGTGTAAAGTCCCAAGCACAACACAAGAAACTCATAGAAGTATTATTCCTTTTACTCTGAAATTACCAAAGTTTCCCATTCTTTTTATGAAACATTTTCCTAATATTTTATTCCCCTTACTAACAATTTACAACCAAAATACCCTTCTTATTATAGTACCCCACACATATAACAGTATATTGCGTTGTTTTTACGGCGCAGGACAGCACTGCAGCCAGTGATCGGCTGAGCGGTCCATCACTGCCGAGACCAGTCTTTTTACCCCTTTATTCTGGCAGCAATCTTGAGGTCCAGCGGCATGACGATTCTGCCTCTGTCTTCAGTGACATGCTGCTCAGCCAATCACTGGCCTCTGCACTGTCCAGTCTTGGCCAGTGATTGGCTGAGTAGATGGTCACTAAACAGACGGGGCCAGAAGCGTGAGCTGTGATCAGGGAACGCAGGCAAAAGGCTGCAGGACAATGGGAGAGAATAGGTAAGTACAATCTTTATTATTTTTACACTATAATCAGACATTTTTAATCATGTTGTTACAGACAACAATCAGCCAATAATCTGCTCTTCAGGTGATCATTGTCTTTATCACACGGATTGATAATCTGCCGAATCGGCCTGATTGGGCAGATTATTGCTCTGTGTAATAGGGCCCCCACATTGCAATCTAGTTATCATCTAACATACTGTATATACAATGTAGCTCCGACTTTTACTTGACACATTACCTGGCATGGTTGATGGTAAAGGGCCCCTTCGTCAGTAGAAGTTGTAGAAAGTCCCCGCAGCTCTCGTATTGCAGCCCAAGTAGCACATGCATCTGTTACATAGTAGTTATTAAATCATAAAAATATGTTACACAGTATACATAGGTACAGATATAGTGCCTAAGAATTTACTAATAGTAACATTAAGACAGTGCGCACTTAATCTAAACAGCCCAGAAATGTCCCATATCTGTGATATTTGTATATACTGGACTGAGTGAGTTCTATATAAATGCATAGATGTATACCCTGTGTGGTGTATGTATTAGTATATGATGTATATAATATATAGTATATTATAGTATGTTATATATGGGTATATGCTGGACTGTACCTGTGTGTATCACATATATGTGTATATACTGTGCCGTATATATTATGTATGGGTATATAACATACCTATTACATATATGTGTATATACTGAAGTCAAGTATATGCATAAATATGCAGAGATACAGAATATATCCACCTATAATACATACAGGTACAGTGTATATATATATATATATATATATATATATATATATATATATATATATATACACATGTAATAACCACAAGAACAGCATATGCAAACATATGTAATACACAAAGGTAAAATATATACGCAGTACAGATATGTAATGTGTATATTCTATATAAGAGTATGTGCACACTACAGAATTTTGGTGGAGTCTGCACAGTGGTCATGTCAATTCTTTGAGTGGATGGAAGACTGAGCTTCAGAATATCATGGAGTCTATGGGACAGGCAAAACTTCAAGCGACTCTGTACCCACAATCTGACCCCCCCAAACCACTTGTACCTTCGGATAGCTGCTTTTAATCCAAGATCTGTCCTGCGGTCCGTTCGGCAGGTGATGCAGTTATTGTCTTAAAAACTACTTTTAAACTTGTAGCCCCGTGCCCTACAAGAGTATCTGTGCCCTAACTTTGCACCACCCCTCCGTCCCTCCTCCCCGCCCTCCTAATCATTAGTATTGCTCCAGGCAGATTGCCTTCTATTCCCCACCTGTTTCAGCACAGCACATGGGCTGGATCGTTAAGCACCTGTGCAATGTTCAGCATGGAGAAAATGTTCCAGTGGCATTCCTAATGATGAAGAGGGTGGGGAGGAGGGACGGAGGGGTGGTGCAAAGTTAGGGCACAGATACTCCTGTTTGGCACGGGCTACAAGTTTAAAAGTTGTTTTTTAGGACAATAACCGCATTACCTGCCAAACGGACCGCAGGACAGATCTTGGATTAAAAGCAGCTATCCGAAGGTACAAGTGGTTTGAGGGTCAGATTGTGGGTACAGAGTCGCTTTCAAGCAGAGACTGCCGTGCGGACTCCCCTTGAAATTTCCACCCAAATTCCGTAGTTAGCACATACCCTTAATATATAAAGTGACATTGGGACATGGCATGGACGAAGCTTTAACTAAACACACTCAATAAAAGCCCTATTAGATATTATGAATAAATGCACTACCTGGAAATAAAATGATGCATACAACTCTTTTAAGGGTACGTTCACACATACCGGATCCACAGCAGATTTCTCGCTGCAAATTCACAGCGACACCCGCTGCGGATCCTGTACTGTGAAGCTGAATTGGTCCCATACATGCAGCAGATCCGCTGTGTGTATGGGACCCAGCCCCTTTAAGGTCCCCCGCCCGCAGCCCCGGCCCCGAGCATACATTGCCTGCTCAGCGGCACGGCTGCATGTGAGGCTCCCGGCTTCCCTCACTCCCCATCAGCCAATCAGTGCTGCCTGATTGGCAGCGAGAAATCCGCTGTGGATCCGGTAAGGGTGAATGCATAAAACCCCTTTATGGTGCGTTCACACCTACAGGATCTGCAGCTGATTTTCTGCAGCAGATTTCATTTAAATAAATGATCAGTCTTACTATAGGACCGCTTGATAAATCTCCCCCAGTGTTTGTGAACCTACAAATAACAACAACATTCACAATGCATCGGGAGTACAATTTAATTTTATTGGTACATAATCTTAAAAAACATGATAAATATAATTCAGATCACAATTTACAGCATCACTGTGATAAAGCATCGGTCAGGTATCAAAATATTAACAATAGCATATACAACAAGGCAATAACAATAAATAATACAACCATAGTAGATGTATTGTACACAGAGAGATTACAATGAACTGCAAGTATAACATGTCACATCATCTTTTTTCACACTAGTGGTCCTAGGTAATGAATTACATACAGACGGAATACAATGATGCAGATGCAAAAAACATCCTCCAAGTACTAAATAGAAAAGAGTAAAGATCCAACTTCAATCCTACAAGAAACTTCATTTCATTATATATTATATATAGTATATTTTTAGGAAATGAACAAAAAATAGCTGTTATTAAACTATGTTTGTGTCATTTCAGTCCGTTGGCCCACTGGCAATGCATGTGATATACATTGGCAAACCTTTCTGATGTATATTTATGGCATGTGCATAGAACGTGATGTGAAGGCAGTATTTGTAAATAAAGTATATTGATGATACCTTGGCTATTACACTAACTCCTGATATACTAGTGAAGAACAATTTTGAAAAACTAGGTGAATGTCTTTTAAAGGAGTACTCCAGAGAAAATCTTTTTCATATAAATCAACTGGTTTCAGAAAGTTATATAAATTTGTAATTTACCTCTATTTAAAAATGTCTTCCCATGCTTATCAGCTGCTGTATGTCCTGCAGAAAGTAGTGTTTTCTTTTCAGTCTGGCGAGGTGCTCTCTGCTGACATCTCTGTTCGAGACAGAAACTGTCCAGAGCAGCAGCAAATCCCTATAGAAAACCTCTCCCACTCTGGACAGTTCCTGTGTTGGCCAGAGATGTCAGCAGAGAGCACTGTGTCAGACTGAAAAGAAAACACCACTTTCTGCAGGACATACAGCAGCTGATAAGTATGGGAAGACTTTAGATTTTTAACTAGAGGTAAATTACAAATCTAACTTTCTGAAACCAGTTAATTTCAAAGGAAAAGATTTTGCGTGAAGTACCCATTTAAATGTACAGTTTTATCATAGGCAGGATTTGCTATGAGTTAATGATAGGTATAGGTTTCATATCTATGTTATGAGATGGCCGCCCTCCCCGATATGTTCCCAAAGTGGAATGCAATGGAAACTATTATACATGAAACATATAACTATTTAAAGAAATAAACAATGTAGTTGTCCCTGCAGGGGAAAAATCATTTGGCTTCAACTAATAGTGGAGGCCTGTGATTTGTCTCCCGCCCCTGTATTGTATGTGAAGCAGTGACATTTATTAACATTAGTCCCTATTCTACCTTGGTCTGTAATGCAAAAGCTGCGTGGACGAGGAAGGGGCTTCCAGATGCCAGTTGCAGCACGCGCTTCTCCACCAACATGTACTCCGCTACGTTCTCGGTCAGCAGGGAACTCTTCCTGATCATCTTCACTGCATACTGGTGATGGGTCACAGTATCTTCTGCCATCATGACCGTCCCGAAACTTCCCTGGCCCAGCACCTGGTGGAACAGTAGTCTCTCCTTGATGGAACTGGAGATTGTGCTGGAGCCAGTTGGCCGAACACCGCTGCATCCTAGCAAAGGGAAATAAAATGTGTACATTCATATTTGTTATGTCCAGTCTCTGTGCACCTGGCACAAAAGCCAAATGGGCAATCTATACACATCAGTGGCATTGCTACCATGAAGGAAGGGAAGGTGACTGCTATGGGGCCCTTGCAGGAAGGGGGCCCGGGAAAGCCAGCTCTTCCTTCATGGTAGGTATGCCATGGGCAGGCGACCACTGACCACCCACCCCCGGGACCCGGAGAGGGACCTGCCACTATACTGTTCAGAAGATCAGAAGAGGCACAGAAGAGCAGGACCTGCTAGGTCACGCACACACAGAGATAGAGTAATGAAGGACCTTATCACATGACCTAAAGGTCCTCAATACTTTCAGCCGGACTACAGGAGGAGGAGGGGGAAGCCTGGGAGCTGTAAGTGCTGTGGCTATGTGTGTTTGTCAGTGTATGTATTAGTGGGTATATATGTATATGTGAGTGTATGTATGTATCTGTGGGTATATATGTATATGTCAGTGTGTATGTATTTGTGGGTATATATGTATATGTCAGTGTGTGTATGTATCTGTGGGTTTATATACGTATATGTCAGTGTGTGTATGTATCTGTGGATAGATATGTATGTGTCAGTGTGTGTATGTATCTGTGGGTATATATGTATATGTCAGTGTGTTTATTTATCTGTGGAGATAACTTCTTTATAACTTAAAGTGACAATGTCACCCCCTTTTTGCATCATGACGTCTCTACACAGGTGTTAAGGGTAAATTTTGCAGTTTTTATACTTCATTTTATACCAGATGTCATGCTCACTAGCATAATAATTAATATTTCCTTGGTGGACTAAGAAAGTGGAGTCAATGTCAGTAGTTTTGGTGGTCAAGGGTTTAAAGCGAATGCACCTTCAGGTACATTCACTTTAACATGACTCACGGATAGATCGGCACCGGTGCAGGGAAGCTGGTGCCGCAATCCTTTTTTTGAACCGCGGGCCGACTCCCGTGTACGGTGCCTTTCTATCCACGGGTACCGAGCCGGGGCTGAAGCACTGAAGGCGGGCCGGGCCTCCCCCTGTGGAAGGAAACCCTCGCCCCTTTATGACGCGGCTCCGTTAGAATCAATGGACCTGCGTCATAAAGGGGCAGGGGATTCCTCCCACTGGGGGCGGCCCAGCCAACCTCCAATGCTTCAGCCCCGGCTGGTACCCGTGGATAGAAAGGTGCCGTACACGGGAACCGTGCGCCGATCTATCCGTGGGTCATGTTAAAGCGAATGTACCTGATGGTACATTTGCTTTAAGAGGACAGTTATTAGTTAACGTCAGATCCTGTTTATCTTAAAGTGAATCTGGTATGTACAATTCAGGTTCTAATCTGCTGTGAATTCAGTTTCACTTATCTGCTGTCACAGTTTTTTTGCTCAGTATTTTGGTCAGTTTTTTTAACCAAAACCAGGAGTGAATAAAAAACAGAGAAAGGCTATGTTCACACACTGCTGAAATATAGTGGATGTCCGCCATTTAATGCGAAATAATTACCATTATTTTAACGGTTGTTATTTGCTGTCGTTTGCCATTAAATGACGGACATCCATTCAATTTCAACAGTGTGTAAACGTAGCCTTTCTGTGTTTTCAATTCATTCCCGGGTTTTGTTGCAAAATCCTGACCAAAATACTGAGGAAAAAGACTGTATGTGAACATAGCCTTAGATAACAAAGGAGATACATGATACCTTTTGTACAGTATATCCATCTGTACTTCCAGAAATGCTTTTACTCTTAGGGTGGGTTCACACTACGGAGCCGGAGTGGAGAATTTCCGCCGGATTCCGTAGCTCGTACCCGTCTCCATGGACACCGTTCTATGGGCGGCTCAATTCCGCTATCCGCCGAAAGAATTGACATGTCAGTTCTTCCGGCGGAATGTGGAATCCGCCCGTGCATAGAATGATGTCTATGGCACGGGTAGAGAGACGCGCATCCGTGAATGGGTACAAGCTACGGAATTTGTGGGAAATTCTCCGCCAGGGTTCCGTAGTGTGAACCCAGTCTTAAGCAAAAAGTGTCAACATATCAGGCTTTCCCAAGCTTCTAGAGTGCAAAGGACTGAAATATCTCCTAACTTCTCGTCTACTTTTTATTCCTGCTTGACTGACAGTAAGGGCCTTGCTTCCAGCTGACTTTCAATCAAGCAGGGTCAGGAATGGAAGCAAGAACAAGGAGGCATAACAACCCTCAAAACCTCAGTAGCCCTTTGAGACTGTGTATCATAGGAAAAGGGTGTGTTCACACTGAGCAAATTCAGCTGAATTTTGCCACGGAATCCCATCTGCCTCAGAGTCAAATGGTGTCTCTATGGGAGGGTGTGCACGCCTCAGCTTCCAACCTTCTCCGCTCAAAGAATTGACATGTCAATTCTTTAAACGGAGAGGGGCGGAAGCGGAGGCGCGCAAGGCAAATTGGATTCTGCTGTGGAGAGCTCTGCCACGGAATTCCGCCAATTTTGCTCAGTGTCAACATACCTTAAGAGCATTTTTCCATGTCGCCCTAACAGCTAACACTGTCAGCAACCATAGCTCATGTGTGCTTAAAATCATTCATGATTCCCTATGTACAAATATTCCACCAACAGCAGTGTATCTAGGAACCAATAAGTAGCGATGTCACTAAACTGTTTCTCTTCTGCATAATATAGATAAGTACATTTCAGAGCGTATAACACAAAGTAAAAAGATATTCGTATCAACTTTAGGTTATTCAGTAGCTTAGAACCTGTCCAAATGTGTACCCGTCACACAGAAATATAGTATATAATTAAATAGAATTAGGATGGTTCTTAAAGTTACTGAAAAGGATATATGGATTGATAAACTGCAAATAAAAAATCTTAAACCTTAAAAAGGCTATCTAGTTAAGATTTTTTATTTGCAGTTTATCAATACCTATATCCTTTTCAGTAACTTTGATAGCCATCCTAACTTGTATTTTATTAAATACTACATTTCAGAGAGTGCTTTATGGCTTCAGGTCCCATCCTGACTGTGGGTCTAATGACATGAACTGAGATAGATCTCTATAATAGATCTCTATGCTAGATCCCCATGATGCTATCAGTTTATGTCATTAGATCCTCATTAAGACCAGATCTTCCAGACATAAATTGGAAGCAGAAATGCAGCTGTATTGCACTTATATGAAACATACAAGATCACATATACAGCAGAAGAGCAGGAGCCTGGAGAGGTGACATTACCAAGTAGCTGTGCCTCCGGGTAGAGAACTGCAACCCCAATCATGCCCTGCTAACAGTACATGGTGGGAGATGTAATATTGCAGCGTGTAGTTCTTCAGGTTGCATTACCAGGCCCGCTTCTGCCATGAGGTGGCTTCCTGCAGGGGGCGGCATAATCATGCCCCGACTGATAATCTGGCGGACCGGGCAAATGCCCGCTGGGCCGCCCAGATTATCAGTTCTAGGGCCGCCTGCCGGACCCCTCCGGAACATACACTACCGGCCCCACCTCCCTGGAACACCCAGGGGCCGCCGGAGCTCTTCAAGTCGGATCTGCCCCTTTAAAAGCAGGGGGCTCCGCTACCACTAGCTGTTCTAACCAGTCCATTGAGCTTCCGGGACAGGTCACCTGATGCACGCCGGCCCCGTAAGCTCACAGCTCCAGCCCCTCGCGCCGCACCTCTCCCGCGGTCCTGTGCGTTCAGCTGTTACATGTATGCCACAGAGCAGGAGACTAGAGAGGTGCGGCGTGCGGGGCTGGAGCTGTGAGCTTACGGGGCCGGCGTGCATCAGGTGACCTGTCCCAGAAGCTCAGTGGACTTGTTAGAACAGCTAGTGGTAGCGGAGCCCCCTGCTTTTAAAGGGGCAGATCGGCCTTGAAGAGTGCCGGCGGCCGCGGCCCCTTGGTGTTCCAGGAAGGTGGGGGCGCGAGTGGGTGGGTTGGTTGGGGGTGGTGGTGGTTCGAGTGCCAGTGAGGGGGGCGGCGGCCTGAGGTTTGCCTCAGGCGGCAAAGACCCCAGAATCGGCCCTGTGCATAACTACAATTCCCATCATGTCCTGCTGACAGATCATGATGGGAGTTGCAGTTTTTCCATCCTTGGGGGAGGGCGCCCAACCTGAAATTTTGCACCAGGGTCTTTGAGCCCTTAGCTGCACTTCTGCTGTGTGCAGTCATTCATTTACATTGACATCTGCAGCATAAAATCAGATCCTATATGTGTGACTGGACCCTTTCACTCCATATACCACTTCCTCATGAACAGTAGATACACACAACTCTGCAATTTGCACTGCATTACTGCACACACAGTAAATATACAGTACACACAGCTCTGCTCCAAACACAATATATATATATATATATATATATATATATATATATATATATATATATATATATATATTTATTTATTTGTTTCTGCTGCACTCAATTACACATATGTGGGGCATTTATCAATAAATTTAAAGTGGAGGTGTGCGGGGGGGGGGGGGGGGAGGGGGGAGGGGGTTCTGTGCACCTTGCATGCACCAGCAAAAAAAGTAGCCCATCTTCGTCAGCCACAAGGATGATAAATCTCCCCATACAGTCTATGAACTTTCAGTGAACCCTCACCCCTTGCCTCACTCTCATTCATCTCTATGAAATGCCAGAGACTGAGCAATAACACTATAACTAATGGTACTAAGAAGCATCTGTAATGCTCATGAAGGAAACCTCCACAACAGTGAACATTTCTTTTTGGCTAGAGCTCCATGGTGCCATCATGTAACCTTAAACTTAACACTTTCAGGATTTGCTCACAACCTTAAGAAAATATTTTTCTTTCAAATCAACTGGTTTAAGAAAGTTATGAAGATTTGTAGTTTTCCAATACTTATCAGCTGCTGGATGTCCTGCAGGAAGTGGTGTTTTCTCTTCAGTTTGACACAGTGCTCTCTGCTGACACCTCTGTCCGAGAAAGGAACTGTCCAGAGAAACTGCAAATTCCCATAGAAAACCTTTCCTGCTCTGGAGAGTTCCTGTCTCGGACAGAGATGTCAGCAGAGAGCACTGTGTCAGACTAAAAAGAAAACACCATTTCCTGCAGGACATACAGCAGCTGATAAGTATGGGAAGACTTGAGCTTTTTAAATACAAGTAAATTACAAATCTTTATAACTTTTTGATAGCAGCTGATTTGAAACTGATTTGTTTCGCTGGACAACCCCTTTAATAAAAAAAACATTGTGGTAAGGGGCAATTCAGAGCACAAACATGGTTTTACTCCAACTAACCAGCATCCAGATGTCACCACGGGGACTAATCATATAGATAGAAAATAGTGTATAGCTATGTTCACACATTTGGTCAGTATTTGTAACCAAAATCAGAAGTGAAGATTTGCACAGTTCAGTTATGTTCACACATGGGGGAGATTTATCAAAGGGTGTAAAATTTAGACTGGTGCAAACTGCCCATAGCAACCAATCACAGCTCAGCTTCCAGCTCTGGTGAAAGGAAAGCTGAGCTGTGATTGGTTACTGTGGCCAGTTTGCACCAGTCTAAATTTTACACCCTTTGATAAATCTCCCCCATAGTGTTTCCATCAGTTTTTGGTCAGTCTTTTTTTTTCAACGAAAACCAGGAGTGGGTTGAACAAACAGAAACTGTGCAAATCTTTCCTATCTAATTTTGTCAGTTCCACTCCTGGTTTTGGTTAAAAAAAGAAAAGAAAAAAAAAAAGACTGACCAACGGACTGATGGAAATACTCTGTTTGAACATGGCCTAATACATCCCTGTTATCTGTTTGGGCCATACACTTTCTGTGCAGCTAATGTAACTAAGGGCCAGTTTATATTGTGTTGCTAAGCAACAGCTGGGACCATTGTAGATAACATGGGGGAAATCTCAGCAGGGCTGAACCTGGACCGTATACAATGTTATGAAGACTTTGGCCCAGATTTATCACCCAGGATGTAACATATCCACTAGTGTAAACTGCCCATAGCAACCAATATCACTTTACCAGAGCTGAAAGCTGAGCTGTGATTGGTTGCTATGGAAACAACCTTTGATAACTCTCCCCCTATATCTTCAATTAGGAAGAGAAGGAAATTAAAATATATGTGGAGTTTAAAACATGTAGAGTTCTGTATAATAACCAGATATATTATCCTCTTACCTGAGCCTCCTGGGTCCTCCTGCAGGTCTTTGTTCTTCTGCACGTCGGTCTTCATTGATGGCTTCTTCTCATCCTCTGAGCAGTCTCTGGTCCTCCTCTTCTTGGGTCCTCTCCCCTGGGTGATGACGTCTTCATACTCCGCTGGGTCCATCCCTTGGATGTCAGACGTCTTCTCTCCTGGGTCCGATCTCTTCCTCTTACCTCCGCTCCTTTTGGCCTTCTTGATTGAAGCCTTCTCATCCGATGATGAGTCCAAAAGATGTTTCCTCTTCTCCACTCTCTTCCTCCCCGCAACAACCTCCTTCTCTTCCTCCATAGTCGCTTTTCGTTCGCTGTCCGTAGACACGTCCTCCACCGTCGCCGGTCAAGTCCAACTGTCAAATTCGGCCAACTGTCAAATAGCACTGTTGCCTGGATACCACTGGTCATGTGATTTCAAACTGACCAATGGGATTCAATTATATGTGCTGTATATATTTGAAATGATCAGCTTTATAGATGGACTAAAATTGTAGCAGAACTATATTTGCCTCTATATTTATTTATTTGTAAGTAACATAAAGTGTTAATTTGCAGCTTTTGTACATTCCCCATTACCATAATACACGCCACCATAATCAGCCATTGCATCTATATACTGGTGCTGCTTGCTAAGATGCATTGCTAAAACCTCCAAACTTAATAAACCATCTCTAAAGGGGTTGTCTGGCAAAATGTAATGTGCGCTTCAGGCCTGGGCAGGATAATATAGGATTACGCTCCCCTGCCCCATCCCCCTGACACATTGATCCTGACAGTGCTGGTCCTGGCCAAGCAGCCCCTCCTACTTTAGTCTTCAACTGCAGGAAGTGCCTGTTCAGCCATTCACTGGCAGTAGCAGGGACCCTCCTCACCCAGTGATTGGCAGAATGCCCACTTCCTGCATGCTGAATCAGGCCTCTTGCCCTAGACCAGGCTGCATCATGAGGAATGTGTCAGGTAATTAGGAAAGTAAGTATAAGTTATTTTTTTATAGTATAAATCTATTATATTACATCTGGATGTTATTCTTAATTTTAAGTTCTTCTGTCACAGTCCAGTTAGTAACTAAAGTTGACTGTAAACACTGTATACAAAGCCAATACATATTCAGAATTTAGAAAATAGAAATACACTTACTGTATGTACATACAAGCTTTGCTTTTTACGATGTTACTGGCATTGGAAAAAAAATGACAGTAACACTTAAAAAGACCACAAACGGAAAAAAAAAATTTCAATTAGGAACATTCATAAGTAAATTGGCCAAAATACATTGTTCTTCTGTGTCATTTTAACATGAGCTTTATTAGTACTATGTATAATATGTCCTATAGCTGGAAACTCTGGAATGATGATCCTAATTCATGCATGCTTAAAGCAACTCTGTACCCATAATCTGACCTCCACAAACCGCTTGTACCGCTGCTTTTAATCCAAAATCTGTCCTGGGGTCCGTTTGGCAGGTGATGCAGTTATTGTACTGAAAAAAACAGCTTTTTAAACTTGCAGCCCTGTGTCAAATGGGCATGGCCTAGAGTGTGTGTGCGCAAGCCTTGCACCGCCTCTCCGTACCTCCTCTCTGCCCTTCTCATCATTAGTTACGCCCCTGAGCAGCTTTTCTCCTATTCATCACTTGTGTGAACACTACACAGGTGCCTTAACGATACAGCACATTCAGTGTTCAGACAGGTGATGAATAGGAAAAATCCTGCCCAGGTAATTCCTAACAATGAGAGGACGGGGAGGAGGGATGGAGAGGCGGTGCAAGGCTTGGGCAGACACACTCGAGGCCACGCCAATTTGCGACAGGGCTGCAAGTTGAAAAGTTGTTTTTTAGGACAATAACTGCATCACCAGCCGAACAGACCCCAGGACAGATCTTGGATTAAAAGCAGCTATCGAAAGGGACAAGCTTTGTGGGGGGTCAGATTGTGGGTACAGAGTCGCTTAAAAGTGATAATGTCACCACCACCCCAGGTTACCCTTGCCTCATTTTGGTAGTGGAGAGCATTACCTAGCCAGGGCTTGCCCAGTTTAGGTACCACTGTCCACCAATGAAATGAAGTCATTTTAGAGCAGAAAGAAGACACAGACAAGTGTTATACACGTATATACATGTGGAATGTGCAGCATCTAAGCTTGTGGATGGTGCGGAGAACCTTAAATAAAGCAAGGGTTTTTTTTGACAATTTCACTTAAGAAAGGGGCAGTAACTATACTCTATACGCTACAGTAAATACAGGTAAGCTTTGTAGACAGGTTTCCAATGTATACTGTGGGCATAGCCTTATTTACATGGTACTGTATGTTGGAGGAATACGAAAGAGGGGAGTGATGTACTTTACAGGTGACTGTATGTAGGAAGAGGCTGAGGGGAGGGGAATGATGTTCTTTACATGGGACGTTATGTTAGAGGGGCTGAAAGGAGGGTGGAGGGGTGGTTATGATGCTCCCTAAACAAGCATTTTATTGACTAACCATCAGAGATTTAAATTTGCAAACCTAATGCATATGCTGTGAATTTTTTGTTGCTTATCAGGAACTGCTTCATTTGTCATTACCCTCCAATATGATTCTTACACCACCATGTTAAAAATATGTGCCTTGTGAGAGAGACACAATTTTAAACCAGACCCCAAATTTCTCATTAAAATAAAGACAGACTTCAGATTGTTGTGGTAAAATTTTACTTTCATAAAACAACACTCAATAGACCCTAGTTCACCCAAAAGTAGTTAACCAAAAGAAAGGCCCGTTCACTGGGCAACTAACCCCAACTCCACCACCTCCCCCACATACACCCCGCTTATAAACACACAGCGACAAAGGGGAGGCTGGTGTCTTCACTCCCAATGAGCAGAGGAAGACTGTAGAAATTTATCCCATTTAAGAAGGCCCGCGTTGTCCAATCCGGACGCTGCCTCAGGATCACCTTGCTTCCCTCACCTGTAAAACTTAAGGTATCATTAGAAAGAGGGGGGGGGGAGAGAGTAAGGTGCAGGAGCAACGCACAGCAAACCAGACACATTAACCCCATGTGTCCTGGCCCTGTGCATCCCCCTTACCTATACAGGAATGGTGGGCTCTATCACAGTACCAGAGACACCCATTACCCATATGATCGCGCACATTTTTAATTTAGCATTTTCATGTTTTCCTCCTCCTCTTCTAAGAGCTCTAGCACTTTTATTTTTTAATCTACAGGGCCATGTAGGGGCCTGTTTTTTTCAGGAACAAGTGTACTTTGTAATGGCATCTTTCATTCTATCATAACATGTATGACGGAACGCCCAAAATATCATTTATGAAAATATAAATTAGTGAAATTAGAAAAAAAAAGTCTACATAATGCACTTTACGGTTAAAGTGACATTATATCGTTATTCTGTAGGTCAGTTTGAACACAACGATATGCAAGTTTACACAGATTTTCTAATGTGTTTTTTAATGAAATAAATTTTTTTTGCAATTAATTATTAGCAAAATGGCCCTATTGTAACTCCTATAACAATTTCAATTTTTCACCAACAGGGCTGTGTGGGGTGTCATTTTTTGCGCCATGATCACTAGTTTTTATAAGTACCATATTTGTGTGGATCGGACATTTTAATCACTTTTATTTATTTTTTTATATATAGTGTAACAAAAAATCTGCATTTCTGGCGCTTTTTCCCCTCATTTCATTAACCTCTTGAGGATGTATGACATAAGGGTATGTCATACGTCCGCAAGGGGAGTTTAGAGGGGGACGCGCAGCTATTAGCTAATTAAGACCACTGCAAACATGACAGCTGTATTCTATAGCATTGGTCTGCAGCAGGCCAAAGCAATAGAGCAGTGGGAGCAATGGGAGATCAGTGTAGTTGCATTAGAAGTCCCCCAGTGGGACTTCTAATTACTGTGTAAGTTAAAAAAGCAAAAAAGTGTTTTCATTAATACAAACCCCCCTCCCCTAATAAAAGTCTCAATCACCCCCCTTTTCCCATTTTATAAATAAAAATAAATAAATAAATAAACAAACATGTTTGGTATTAATTTATCCCATTCCTGATCTCGCACGGTGATCGTCATACGCACAAAGACCCGCCAAGGTTCAAAAATTGCTCATTTTTGGTCGCATCAAATCCAGAAAAATGTAATAAAAAGAGATCAAAAAGTCGCATATACTGTACGCAATCAAGGTACCAATAGAAAGAACACATCATGGCGCAAAAAGTGACACCTCAATCAGCCCCATAGACCAAAGTATAAAAGCATTTTAAGCATGGTAATAGAGCAATTTTAAGGAACGCTTTTTTCTGTAAAAGGTTTTATGTTTTTAAAAGCCATCAAATAATATAAAATTATATATTAAATTTCACTCTGCGAATTTGAAGCGAAATCCGCTCAGGTCTCTTCACTGCCATTTTCAATAAGACTACAATCCCGGATGACAATCCTGCTGCGAGTATGTAAATGCCGGCCCCCTTAACCCACCCCTGCCCGGAGCATACTTTACCTGCTCCACGCTCCAGCTGCATCTGCGGCTCCCAGCCAATTAGTGCACGACCCCGCAGATCTGTTCTGTGTGAATCTAGCCTAAATGTTCATTACTCAGAGTCTGTGATGACAGGTTTAACACACTAGTTAGCTCCTTTTGGTGTGGGTTCTGGGGCTCCTGTTTTCCATGGTGGTTTTTGTGTTTACTGCCGCCTCTGTGTCTCCTTTGGCTTTTTTTGGTTGCCTAGGTTTTTTCACATTTTTTTTTTCTTTTTATAATAATAATTTTTGGGAATCAAAGCTTCTGCATCTGTTTGATTATCGGACATGTCAACATGGCAACAAACTTACATGGCTTTGGACATATTCTGGTGTGCATTTTGTAGGTCCACGTTTTTTCTTTAAAATTGATTTTGGAGTCAAAGGTCTGCCTCACTATTACACTTGGTCTTTTTTGTAATCAAACATGTCTCTCAGATGGAAAGTCTTCCATTTCTTCTCATGTCAGACCTGAACTTAAAAGGGTTATCCAGCGGAAAAAAAATTCTTTCAAATCAACTGGGGCCAGAAAGTTATATAGATTTGTAATTTACTTCTATTTAAAAATCTAAAGTCTCTCCATACTTACCAGCTGCTGTATGTCCTGCAGGAAGTGTTGTTTTATTTACATTCAGACACGGTGCTCTCTGCTAACATTTCTGACTAAGGGTGGGTTCACACTACGGAATTCTCGTGGACAATGTCCGCGGAATTCCGTCAGCTCTCCGCCCGCACATCTGGGCGCCTTTCTGCCGGCCCCATAGACACCATTCTATGGGCCGGCGTATTCCGCTATACGCTGAAAGAAGTGTCATGTCACTTCTTTCAGCGGATCGCGGAATACGCCGGGCCATAGAATGGTGTCTATGGAGCCGGCGGAAAAGCGCGTGCCCGTGCGGGCGGACAGCTGACGGAATTCCGCAGACATTGTCCGCGAGAATTCCGTAGTGTGAACCCGCCCTAATACAGGAACTGTCCTGAGCAGGAGAGGTTTTCTATGGGGATTTGCTGCTGCTCTGGACAGTTCCTGACATGGACAGAGGTAGCAGCAGAGAGCACTGTTTCTGAATGTAAATAAAACAATACTTCCTTCAGGACATACAGCAGCTTATAAGTATGGGAAACCTTGAGATTTCTAAATAGAAGTAAACTACAAATCTATATAACATTCGGACCCCAGTTAATTTGAAATTTATTTTTTTCACTGGACAACCCCTTTAAGATTCATTAAATCCATAGATTCACCTGGGGCAAAAGCCACTGCAGCTAAGGGTCCATTTACACAGAAAGATTTGAAGCCAAAGCCAGAAACAGACTATAAACAGAGATCAGGTCATAAAAGAAAGCCTTAGGTTTTTCCTCTTTTTAAATCCGTTCCTAGCTTTGGCTTTAAATCTTTGGCAGATAATCTGTCAGATAATATTTCTGTGTAAATGGACCCTTATGCTGGGTTTACACGGAGCGATAATTCGCCCAATCGTACGATTAACGATTTCGAAGTAACGATTTTTCTTTTATAACGATCAGCGTTTAGATGGAACGATATATCGTACAGAAAATTCGTTTTCCGATCGTTTTGCGATCACTTAAGCCTATCTCGCACATAGGTAAAATCAGTAAACGACTGTTTACACCGAACGATCGGTGGATTTTTTGCGAACGACGATTTAAGAACAAGTTAAAAGATCAAAATGAACGATTTCTCGCTCGTCGTTCGCTGCGTTTACACGTACGATTATCGTTCGAATTCGATCGTGATCGTGCAAATTCGCAGGATAATCGTTCCGTGTAAACCCAGCATAAGTCCTCTTGAGCTTGCAATTGTTGAGGAGCCACCATCGCATAAACTGAAAGCAGTGTGTAAATACGTCCTGGGGACAGTTATTTAACAAATGCAAACCACAACACTAGGTCTCATCAAATGATAAGGGCTATTTGTCCATGTATACACCAGAGCTGAAGCACGGCTGGTAGAAGTCCATAAGTCCATGTTCAATAAGCAAGGTATCAGCCAGCTCACCACTCACTGGAGATTGCAGTGCCTGATCAAACATCTTCACAGTTCAGCAGGTAACTTGGCAGGCAAGAGAGGAATTAGCACTTGATGTGGCTTACATCACAGTGGTCCCTGTCTACACCAAGACGTTTCTGGTTCAGCACCCTAATGGTACGTTTACACAGAGAGATTTATCTGACAGATTTTTGAAGCAAAAGCCAGGAACAGACTATAAACAGAGAACAGGTCATAAAGGAAAGCCTGAGATTTCTCTTCTTTTCAGATCCATTCCTGGCCTTGGCTTTAAAAATCTGTCAGATAAATCTCTCTGTGTAAACGCACCATTAGTCATGAGAAGTGAGAAAAGACATGACCCAGGGTATAAAGGAGGATAAGCCCCTCTCCCCTAGAAACATAATGACGCATATTGGAGCGTTATACAAAAAAAAAGAAGAAAAGCTACGTGTCATAAAGGCTGCACACCACAATGAATTTCAATAAAAAACATTATTATAACATCAATAGCAGGGTGATCAGACAATACAATACAAAACATAGAAACAAAGTGCAAAAAGCAGAAAAATCTTGGCAGGCTCTGAAACAGAGTCTGCCCCACTCACTGGGCAAGAGTTAAATCTCCATCTCCCTGAAAGTCCTTATGTGAGCCCTGATACCTAGGTATCTGTAAGTGTGGCAATAAAATCTGTGGGAGACAGTGTGGAAGTCGTATCCCTGGAGTGGAAAGGAACCCCACGCGTATCATTCCCCACTAGAGCTTCGTCAGGAGCTTTGTTGATTCCTGATGAAGCTCTGGTGGAGAGCGATACGCGTGGGGTTCCTTTCCAATGCAGGGATATGACTTCCATACTTTCTCCCACAGGTTTTATTGCCACATTTACAGATACCTATGTACCCTGGCTCACATAAGGACTTAGGGAGGCATTTATTAAGTCGGCGTTTTTTACGCCGGACGTAAAAATGCCCCCGCAGCTCCGGCGCTACGGAGATTGATCTAGAGGCGGACTGCCTCTACATAAATCCCGTGCGCGCCGTTGCGCACCGCCGAAAACCTACGCCAGCTGAGGACTGGAGTAGGTTTTCGGCGTACATTTTGGCGGAACGGATGATAAATCGCGCGGACTCTGAGTCCGCGCCCTCCGTTCCGCCCACTTTCCGCCCCTTTTCCGTCCCCTTTCCGCCCCCTTTCCGCCCCCTGGCGTACTCGGCGGAAAGTGCCGATTTGCGAATATTTTATTCGCAAATCGGCCATTTGCGTATAAAAAAATACGCAAATCGGCACTTTCCGACGAAAATCATCCGTTCGCCGGATGATACATGTGGCCCTTAGTGTTCTACTGCATCCATGAGCATTTGCTTGAGTGGTGTCCACCGATTATAGGCTGCAGATTGGAGCATTACAATCACACAATTTCCAAAATTAAAGGTCAATGCCGGCCAAAATGTATTTTTAATATGTTATTTCATAAGCAAAGTTAGGCAAATTCCGAATATACACTATTAAACTATTAATATACACTAATAATGGTAAATGCACATATAGTGCTATTTCCCTCAATTTAGTAGATCAAGCAGGCTTTAATTTCTCTAAAAAAAAAAAAAGTTGCTTCTGGAAATGGTTGCGTTATGGCTCCTGTCAGGGCGGGGGGGGGGGGGGGGTGTTGTGTTTGGGGAGCAGGTAGCTGAATTTTGTGCTGATAGCAAAGGGAGGGACCTGTTCATGGATAGACCGGGTCGTGATGTCACTTTTTTTTTTAGAGAAATTGAAGCCTGCCTGATCTACTAAATTGAGGGAAATACCCCTATATGTGCATTTCCCATAATTAATGTATATAAGAATTTTTCTAACTTTGTTTATGAAATAACATAAAAAAAAAAAATTGGCCAGAGTTCTCCTTTAAGGTCAAGTAGGAATCATTAAAATCAGAATCTTTAACCTTGAAAAGTCCTGCTTCAGCTCATGAATTAGGTCTAAAGTGTGTACTTTGCCATTGTCATACCCCCCAAATGAATAATTAAAACATCCAGTGGAGATGACCTTAGCAATTTATTAAACAAGGCATATAAACCCCTTCACCGTAAACCACCGTGTCCAAACAAAAGAATATTAACATAGGAAGGGTCAAAGGCAGGGGCAGAACTACCTCCGGGGGGCTATCTATGGGGGATAATACAGGGGGGCATCTATGGGGGAAATACAGGGGAGGGTGTATGGGGGATAATACAGGAGGGGGCATCTATGGGGGATAACACGGGGGCATCTATGGGGATATACAGGGAAGCATCTATGGGGGATAATACAGGGGGGGCAACTATGGGGGATATACAGGGGAGCATCTATGGGGGATAATACAGGGGGTATCTATGGGGATAACATGGGGGCATCTATAAGGGATAATACAGGGGGAGCATCTGTGGAGATAATACAGGGGGTATCTATGGGGATAACATAGGGGGGCATCTATGAGGGATAATACCGGGGGGCATCTATGGGGATAATACAGGGGGGTATCTATGGTGATAATCAGGGCCGGATTAAAGGGAGGGCACCAGGGGCACGTGCCCCAGGGCCTCCACCACTTAGGGGCCCCCACCAGCTCGAACCCTAGCAGAACGGTGCTGCTTACCCAGGATATCAGGCCATGTAATAGGGCCCTAACACAGTGGGCAACAGCGCGCAGAAAGTGCTGTGTTCTCACTTTGCGTTAACACAAACACAATGTGGGAGTACACTCTGTACTTCCCCTGTACTGCAGCCTCTAGTGACCACGTGCATAACAGAAGAGGATGCTGAGTAGAGATGAGCGAACCTTGAGCATGCTCGAGTCGATCCGAACCCGAATTTTCGGCATTTGATTAGCGGTGGCTGCTGAAGTTGGATAAAGCCCTAAGGCTATGTGGAAAACATGGATATGGTCATTATCTGTATCCATGTTTTCCAGACAACCTTAGAGCTTTATCCAAGCTCAGTAGCCCCAGCTAATCAAATACTGAATGTTCGCGTTCGGATTGACTCGAACCCGAACCCGGTTTGCTCATCTCTAATGCTGACCCATACAGCCAGGAGCGAGGAGGGGTCTGTGCTAATTCACCTACGGTAAGCAGCCATCTGTATAGATCCCGGTATAGTTTATTTATTTATTTATTTTTTTTGGGGGGGGGGATTGTCGCCCGGGGCCTCCACCAACCTTAATCCGGGCCTGATGATAATACAGGGGGGGCATCTATGAGGGATAATACAGGGGGGGCATCTATGAGGGATAATACAGGGGGGTATCTATGGTGGATAATACAGGGGGTATTTATGGGGGATAATACAAGAGGGGCATCTATGAGGGATAATACAGGGGGGCATCTATGGGGATAATACAGGGGGGCATCTATGGGGATAATACAGGGGGAGCATCTTTGGGGGATAATACAGGGGGAGCATCTATGGGGGATAATGCAGGGGCATCTATGGGGATATATATGAGGTATCTCTGGGGATAATACGGGGGGAATCTATGGGGGATAATAAAGGGGGTATCTATGGGGATAAAACAGGGGGCATCTATGGGGGATAATACAGGGGAGCATCTATGGGGGATATACAGGGGAGCATCTATGGGGGATAATACAGGGGGCATCTATGGGGGATAATACAGGGGTCATCTATGAGGGATAATACAGGGGGGCATCTATGGGGATAATACAGTTGGCATCTATGGGGATAATACGGGGGGAGCATCTTTGGGGGATAATACAGGGGGAGCATCTATGGGGATAATACAGGGGGCCATCTATGGGGGATAATACAGGGGGTATCTATGGGGGATAATACAAGAGGGGCATCTATGGGGGATAATACAGGGGGGCATCTATGGGGATAATACAGGGGGGGCATCTATGGGAGATATACAGGGGAGCATCTATGGGGGATAATACAGGGGGTATCTATGGGGGATTTACAGGGGAGCATCTATGGGGGATAATGCAGGGGCATCTATGGGGATATATATGAGGCATCTCTTGGGGATAATACGGGGGGAATCTATGGGGGATAATAAAGGGGGTATCTATGGGGATAAAACAGGGGGCATCTATGGGGGATAATACAGGGGAGCATCTATGGGGGATATACAGGGGAGCATCTATGGGGGATAATACAGGGGGGCATCTATGGGGGATAGTACAGGGGGCCATCTATGGGGGATAATACAGGGGGCATCTATGGGGGATAATACAGGGGTCATCTATGGGGGATATACAGGGGAGCATCTATGGGGGATAATACAGGGGGGGCATCTATGGGGGATAATACAGGGGGGTATCTATGGGGGATAATACAGGGGGAGGATCTATGGTGATAATACAGGGGGAGCCTCTATGGGGGATAATACAGGGGGGTATCTACGGGGGATAATACAGGGGGCATCTATAGGGATAATACAGGGGGAGAATCTATGGGGGGCATGTATGGGGGATAATACAGGGGGCCATCTATGGGGGATAATACAGGGGGCATCTATGGGGGATAATACAGGGGTCATCTATGGGGGATATACAGGGGAGCATCTATAGGGGATAATACAGGGGGAGGATCTATGGGGATAATACAGGGGGAGCATCTATGGGGGATAATACAGGGGGGTATCTATGGGGGATAATACAAGGGGGCATCTATAGGGATAATACAGGGGGAAAATCTATGGGGGGCATCTATGGGGGATAAAACTGGGGGCCATCTATGGGGGATATACAGGGGAGCATCTATGGGGATAATACAGGGGGGTATCTATGGGCCATCTATAGGGGAAAACATAAAGCGGGATTTATAGGGGGACCAAATGAGAGGGCATCTATAGGGGGACAACACAAGGGGGCCATCTATAGGGGGACAACATGAGGGGCATCGATAAGGGGGTAAATATAAGGGGAGCAACATGGGGGATCATCTATGAGGGGGATGGACAACACAGTGGGGTTATCTATAAGGGGCCAACACGGGAGGCATCTGTAATGGGGAAAACACAGAGGAGCATATACTATAAGAGGGTCACATAGTGTCAGGGCTACCCACTAAATGAGGGCGTAAAGGAGCCAATACAAATGTGCAGTGTGTATAGAGATGAGGATGGTGCCAGAGTGAGGAGACTAATATGTCTGTCTGGCAGATTCTGTGGATTCGTGGCTCGGTGAAGTTCTTATGATGGCCCAGGGCAGATGGAGAAGAAAATGGAAAGGAAACAACTCCGATCAGAGAAGACGTCCCCTGCAATTTATATGGAGTACAGAACCTGTGTAGAGCTCAGTGTGTTGATGACATAGTGAACGATCAAGGGGGGGGGGGGGGGCTTCTATGGAACAACAACCGCAGTGTATACACACTGTATACATTGTGGCCGCACAGAAAACTCTTAAGTATATTTTGTACAGCCGCTATTAAGTGAATAGTGGCTGCACAAAATAGACTGTGCATACAATGTAAAGTACGGCTCTATTCTCTGCTTTGGCGAATGTGTCTGCATTCCAATTAAAAAGAAGAGATTTTCACCTGGCTGGTACGGCAGTACTGCCCAGGGTAAACATCACCCTCAGCAGCGGCGGTTCTGTGACATGGCCATGTCATAAAATTGGCCGCTACATTGCCATGTGTGAACAATGGCCTTAAACTGATATTGCGATAAACAAGAGCCATCTTCATGTACTAGAAAAGCCCCAGCAACATTAGGAACTCCGGATAAAAAAAATTTATCCGGAGTTCTATTCTCTGATTTGGCGAATGTGTCTGCATTCCAATTATTTATTTTTTAAATGAATAAATAATAATAATAAAAAAAAAAAAACGCATAGGGTCCCCCCTATTTTCAGAACCAGCCGGGTTAAAAACCAAGCAACAGCAGCCTAGTAACACCAGGGTGGGAAGGGCCATTGGTTTAGGCCCTCCCCAGCCTAAATATTACCAGCCTGCTGCCACCCAGTCCAGGAGCGCCAATTTGGACGCTCCGGGACCACTGGCACCCGGCTCTTCCCAGTACCCCTGGTGGCATTGGGTACTAGGGTAATAATGGGGGGGTAGTGTTAGTCATTTTATACCGACTAACACTAGGCCCCGACTTAGCAATGGATTCCGTCCATTAGACGGCTTCCACTACTAAGTCTATAAAGTAAAGAAATAAAGACAAGACACAAGTGAAATTTTTTTTTATTCAAATAAAAACACCACCATACCCCTCATTGACCATTGTATTTAAAAAAAAAAAAATTCAAACACCCGCTGGTCATCAACGTAGTCCAGCGAATCCGACATAATCCACAGGATACCGATATCTGAAAAGCAAAAAGGGAGAAACACACAAAAAACACACAAACAGGAGCACAACACCCATCATTGTGAGCGGTGTTGTGCACCTTACAGTATGCAGCATCTTTACAGATCACTGCTTACAGTCTGGCCCCCAAGGGGTTAGGTTAGGCATTGCATACCCCTTAACCCCTTGGAGGCCAGACTGATGTCAGACTGCACCCATACCAGCAAGGAAGGCGTTAAGTGACCCCCCTTCCTTACTGGGATGGGTGCAGTGCAGGGGAGGGGGTGGGAGAGCTTTATACTTACCCTCCGATGTCTCGATCTTGTCTTTTCGCCGGTCCGCGGCACAATGAAGTCACTGTGCCGGGGACCCGTTCTTTATATGTGCGCTCAACCAATCAGCTGAACGCACATATGAATCAAAATGTTTCTTCTAATAATGCTATTGTGATAGCATAATTAGAAGAAACATTTGATGTTTTAATTAAAGTAAAGTATTAATTATTACAGTGAGCTCTATTACCGGCAATATGAACGGGCTTTAATAGAGATTCCTGTAATAGTTCATATAATTAATAATAAAACACATTTTCATTCTAAAAAAAGTTATTTTCGTTGTTAAATAGTTTAATTAAAACAAATCCATACTTTTGCAATTAAATATACTGTAAATATATTGTAGACATGTCACTGGAAAAGTGTTCGAGGGGAGGTACATCTCACCTAGGTTACTGCATAGTGTGAGATGGTGAGTCCAGGAGAGATATGTTACTCAGCAGTGTTATGCTGCTGAGTTGTTGTTCTTTTTTCCGGGCCTGTACTTACTGGAATGGCGGATAGATTGGTAGTGGGACTTGCCATTCCCTTCCCCCCGATCCAGTTCGGGTATTGCCATTAGGTGAGCAATCAGCCTGAGAAGGTAAAAGGTTGCACAGAGTGCAGGGAATTGCTCTCAGCCAGGAGTGAACAGCCTGGGTGTCTGTTTGGGAGCAACCTGGAAATAAAGCCTCTTGCTGGAGCTTATATACACCCTGCGTTATCCAGGTGAAAGACGCACTGTGATAAGTGTTAGATAGGTGAGCCAACCTGTTAGTAACAGCCCAGACGGGCAAGACCTCTTTGTTTGTTTTATTCTTAAAAGCACGGTGTTGCTGTATTCCTGTTTGCTGGACTGTTTATGCTGCAAATAAACGCAAAGCTGATATTTTATCCAAATCTGCTGTGAACTGTGTCAAAACACACCATCCCCCAGGAAGATCCTTACTATATATATATATATATATATATATATATATATATTTATATATATATTAACAGTATATTTAATTGCACAAGTATGGATTCGTTTTAATTAAACTATTGAACAACGAAAATAACTTTTTTAGAACGAAACTTTGTTTTATTAATTAAATATATTAACCAATACAGGGATCGGCATTATTGCAGAGGATCGCTAACTCCGGTAATGCCGATCCCTGTATTACTGATTCCCTGCTTTCCCAGGGAGCTAAAACTTTATTAAAGCAGCTAAACAATTAATTGTTTAGCTGTTTTATCAAACTCGAACCCGAATCTTTGCAAGATGCTCGTCCGAGTAACGAGTACCATCGAGTACCCTAATGCTCGAATGAGTACCAAGCTCGAATGAGCATGCTCGCTCATCACTAGCAGTGACCCCATAGAATTCAGATGTATCTCAAGTGCATGCACACTCTTTCTCACCTCAATCTCGGGTGTATACTACGGGTGTGTGGATCTGGGATTAAAAGAACTCATGAATATGCTGCAATCACAACTAGAATGTAAATGTTACAAAATCACAAATAAATAAATAAAGCAAGACAAAGGTACACATCTTAACAATACAGATTATAATAGTAGTGCAAACAACACAATGATATAAATACCTTTTACTTATATAGGCTATGTCACGGAACGGCCGGTCTGTGCCTGGATCATCGCAGCCGGTACTTAAGTACCGGCCGGGTGATCTTTCCGGCCGTAGAGCTCTGATGCAGGCGCATCAGCGTGCGCCCACATCAGAGCTTCCCATAGCCCCCAGTGAAGCGAGCGGCCGGAGCCGCTCGCTTCACTGTGTGAACTAACAGGTCTTTCTGCGTCCGGAATTCAGTTTTTCCCGGCGCTGCATGAGATCCTGGCCGGAGCGTATACGATGTGTGTACGCTCCGGCCGGGATCCCATTGCACATAAGGCTATGTTCAACTCCTCAAAACTACGGCCGTAGTTCTGCAGCGAGAACTACGGCTGTAGTTTTACGTAGTGTGAACATAGCCATATACTGTAAATATTTATCTATGTCTAGTATATTTTCTGCACATATCAGATACTTAGATGTGAGAGGCAAGAAATAAATGATTTCTACAATGTTATTAATGAACTTAATACGTTATATGTGTAACTGTAATTTCAGAACTACAGATGCCATTAATGCTATCATTTACAATTTCATCAAAACTGCCTATATACTGATGTCCCTAGACCACAGAGTTTGAACCCTTTCCAATGAGAAATGACTACTGACTGGTCACATTCTTTCCGTGTCCTAAAATAATTAAAATGCAGAGCAATATCTATGCAGGCACATGTTGAAATGTGAACATATCCCAAAGAAAGAGGTGTAAAGATATATGGAGAAATGTATTACAGTAATTCAAATACTGTATACACAAGTCTATGGCCAAACAAAAACATTTTTGCAATATAATAATTAATAAGAAAATAATAATTCACTGTGTATATTCATACCCTCTGGTGATCTGGTTGCTAAAGTATGTTGCCAATAGGCCTCTCTGTCTCTTAGATATTTTTTTGTATCTCCACCCCTAATTTTGGGAATAATTTTTCAATACCATATATTACGAAATTGTTACATTTACCTTGATGATTTTGAATAAAGTGAAACGAAGCCCCAGATTTATTTCTCAATGGATTTCCTGTTATGTCATTAAGATTGTTGTTAATTTGCCAGTAGTACATCCTATATTTTTATATTGCATTTATAAAGCATTTTATGGCATAAACAACATTAGCTGAATTACAATCAATTCGCTATCTAATGGGAAATTCTCTAGTTTTAGAGCTATTATGAAAAGAAGTACGGGTTTTAACGTGAGTGCCAGTGCGACAAGGTTACACTCCACACTGTGTACTAAACTGGATGAGAGCATATCACCCAATGTTTTGGCCCTTTTTGGGACTATTGCACATCCTTGAACGAGTATCTCTGCTAATTTTGTCATCCTCCAGTAAGATATGAATATGATATTTAACAAAATACTGAACAGAGGACTATAAGTGATAGCACTAGTTTGGTAATTTTATTTTTATTTTTTGTTTGTTATTTTTCAGGTTTTATTAGTGTATCTTGATCTTTCTTTGCAACAAAATGCTTTTGCTCTGTCCCAATGGCGGGTGTCATAACCTCTTGTCTTCAGCCTATTTTCTAATGCAATGGATTCCTTTTTGAATGTTTCAACATCCATGCACTTCCTTTTAAGGCGTTAATTCGCCCACAGAAACCGCACGGATGGTGTGAGCAGGATGATTGATGTCTGCTTTCAACACTGTATTGCCCGATATGGGCTTGCGATACGTAAAAATTTCTTACATCCCACAGTGCCTCGTAACTGCAAGTCCAAGAATTCAATAACTTTGTTTTGTAAATTATACATAAAAAGCTAATTATAATTGTTGGAGTTTAAATATTCCAAAAACAATGGCATTGGAGATACATCTCTGTTCCAAATGATGACATCATCAATCTCAGGTACCATTGTAACTGGGACACAAAGGGATTAACATCAGAAAAAACATATTGCTCCTCCCAAGAAGAGATCATAAGACTTGCCAATGGGGAGAATGTCTAGTCCCCATTGAAACGTCTTGGTTTTTTTTAGGTGTGGTTGCACCTGCACTTATGCTAAACCTTGTACTTCTTTTCATAATAGTTCTAAAACTAGAGAATTTCCCATTAGACAGCAAATTGCTTGTAATTCAATTAATGTTGTTTATGCCATAGAATGCTCTGTAAATGCAATATGAAATATGTAGGATCTACAACTCGCAAATTAAAGACACCTGTACTTGAGCATGTTAATGACATAACAGGGAATCCATTGAGAAATAAATCTGGGGCTTTGTTACACTTTATACAAAATCATCAAGGTAAATGTAACAATTTTGTAATATATGGTATTGAAAAAATTATTCCCAAAATTAGGGGTGGAGATTCAGAAAAATATCTAAGAGACAGAGAGGCCTATTGGCAATATACTTTAGCAACCAGTTTATTTCATTATTAATTATTGTATTGCAAAAGTGTTTTTGTTTGGCCATAGACTTATATATACAGTCTTTTAATTACTCTAATACATTTCTCCATATATCTGTACACCTCTTTCTTTGGGATATGTTCACATTTCAACGTGTACCTGCATAGATATTGGTCTGCATTTTAATTGCTTGTTGCAGGACACGGAAAGAATGTGACCAGTTGGTAGTCATTTCTCGTTGGAATGGGTTCAAACTCTGTGGTCTGGGGACATCAGTATACAGGCTGTTTTGTTGAGATTAGCATTAATGGCATCTATAGTTCTGAAATTACAGCTACACTTATATTCAGTTCATTAACCTCTTAAGGACGGAGCCAATTTTCGTTTTTGCTGTTTCGTTTTTTCCTCCTTGTGTTTAAAAGGCCATAGCACTTGCATTTTTTCACCTAGAAACCCAGACGAGCCCTTATTTTTTGCAGCACTAATTGTACTTTGCAATGGCAGACTTAATTTTTGCATAAAATATGCTGCAAAACCAGAACAAAATTATATGCTCAGTTAAATTAAAAAAAACCTCACAATATATACAGTAATTGACATGTTATACATGTTCCTCAAGTCGGTACGATTAAAATGATATGCAACTTGCATAACTTTTATATTATTTGATGGCTTTTAAAATAAAACCTTCTACAGAAAAAAAAAACATTCCCTTAAATTGCTGTATTACCATGCTTATAACGATTTTATCCTTTGGTTTATGGGGCTGATTGAGGTGTCATGTGCCATGATGTGTTCTTTCTATCGCTATCTTGATTGCGTATATGCGACTATTTGATCGGTTCTTATTACAATTTTTCTGGATTTCATGCGACCAAAAATGCACAATTTTTGCAATTTGGCGGGTCTTTGCGCTTACACCGTTTACCATGCGAGATCAGGAATGTGATAATTTAATAGTTCACGCGATTACGCACGCGGCGATACCAAACATGTTTATTTATTTTTCATTATAAAATGGGAAAAGGGGGGTGATTCAGACTTTTATTAGGGGAGGTTTATTAATGAAAACACTTTTTTTTTTACATACACAGTAATTACAAGTCCTCCTGGGGGACTTCTAATACAACTACACTGATCTCCCTTAGAGATTAGTGTACATGTATTACACAGCACCGATCTATCAGATCGGTGCTCTATTGCTTTGGTCTGCTGCAGACCATTGCAATAGAATAGCGAGCTGGGATCAGCGTCATTCCAACGCTGAGGCCCGGCTCAGTGAGATGAAGGGATCCCCCCTCCGCGACTGGTCTTAACGGTCTAATTAGCGGGCGCGCTCCCGCTAATAGTCGCGGTTCCGTGCTGCAGATAGCAAAAGAGAACACGGCAGTTCAGAGTGGGGTTGTGGCGCGGCCCCCCTCTGAACTCCTCTTGCCGTTACGGTACGGCATATGTCCTTAAGAGGTTCATAATGTTGCGGTAATCATCTATTTCTTGCCTCTTACATCTTAGTACTATATACGATTTCCGCAGAATATATACTTGACATAGATTAATAATTATATATAAGTAAAAGTGAAAGGTATTTATATTATTGCACTGTTCGCACTACTATTATCACAGATCCACACACCTGTAGTATACACTTGTTGTGGTGGCTATTTAGAGAGGGTGGTAACAGTGGAGTTTGAGGAGAGCAAGCGTCTGAAACGCCTTTGAATTCTGTGGGGTCACTGCACTAAGGTGTTTCTGTATTAACTGCATACAGTATCTGCAAATAAAGCATTCTTCTTTGCAAGTGCCGGATTACCAGTTTTTCTTGTGGATCGTATGCATGCACTGCCAGATGCAAATCCGGGCACCAAAGGACTGCATGGATCACTGAGCTGACACTGTTTTTCTCTTCATTACAGTTTATAATATTTGCATGATTGGTATTGTGGTTACCATTATTTTAAACTAAAACTTTTTTATATATAAGGAGACTTCTGGAGAGCCTACCATTATTGCTTATATTTGGATTAAGTTTTGGTTTTTGTCCGCAGATCTAAGACAGGTCAATGGGCTCAGGGTAGACACCTAATTATAAGAAAATTTGTTGGGTCTAATTTGTGCCCAGTAGTAGCAGTAAATGACTATTTAACCCCTTCATGCCTGCCATACGTATGTATACTTTCCTGCTGCACATGCCCTGTGCAGAAGGAAGGTATATATACATTCCTGATTGTCAGAGGGTTTTGATGTGTGCGGGGCCGCTGCAGTGTGAGTGGCACCGCATAAATCAGTGTCCCGGGAGCCCAGCATAATGACAGACAGCGGCGATCCCGCCGCTGCCTGTCATTAACCCCTTATATGCCGCGATGCATATCGATCTTGGCATTTAATGAAGTCAGCGACAGATCAAGCACCTGTCACTGACTGATCGAGACCCCAGCAGCCATGCTGTGTTGCTCCCGATCACTTGTACTGATTGGGCAGGGGAAAGACACTTACCTCTGTCCTGTTGGATCATCTATCTGTGCATGGGATCTGCTCTCAGTGTAATTAAAAAAGTTTTTTCAAGTATTTAAAATAAAACTTATATAACCCCCCATAATAAAAGTTTAAGATACCTCCCTGCCCTTTCTCAAAAACAAAATATGTAAAATAAATAAATAAACATATTATATATATGATAGCGTGTGGAATTGTCCGAAAAAAATTAATAAAAAGCAATCAAAAATTTTCTTTTACACCAATATGATACTAATAAAAAGTATAGATTATGGCGCAAAAAATGACATTCCAACCAGCCCTGTAGGTGCAAAATAAAAGTGTTATGGCTCTTAGAAGGTGGGGAGCAACATTGCATTAATTTGACCCAAACATCTGGGCACCAATGACTTTGTTTATAAAGGGATTAAAGAACCATTCTAATGTTGCTAGGGCTTTTCTAGTACATGGGGATGGCTTGTTTATCGTAATTTCAGTTAACAGTGTTCATCTCACTCTTTTTGCATAGGCACTACCACAGAGGCGGCCAGATTAGGGCTAGAGGATGAATCCATCAAGAGGCTAGGGTGTCGGCAATGATCCTGCTTTCAGTTGTATGTTCGACCTAATTCAGTTTAATAAATGTATTCTTTCTCCTAGGTGTGGTGAAGAAAGTCCTTTGGATAACAGGACATTCATATCAACACTGGGCTAGGAAGCGAGTGTCGTCTCTTGGTTTTTCGTCTAATTTGTCCTTGGACCTTTTCTATGTTAATATTCTTTGGTTTGGACATGGTGGCTTTGCATTTATTTTTATCGAAATTGTACTTAGTTTTTTATGGGCTTCAAAAGAGAGCGCCACTTTCAACAGGATTAGGAAAGGAATTATCAGAAATATTGAAAAATTCTTGAAATTGGAGGATTGTCTTACAGACATATTGAGCTACAAGGTTTCATCTCTGGTTTATTTTGTCCTGATTTTGTCCATTTATCCGATATTGGATTGGACATACAGTATTTAGTCTCAGCTTACAGAGTTGTGTTGAATCAGGTCTGTGTGGTGGAGGGCTGCATCTTTAGGACGCAGCTGGTGGGGTTAGTTGCCTAGTGAAGCCTGGGTGAACAGGCCTTTGTTTTGGTTAACTAGTTCTGGATGAACTAGGGTCTATTGAGTGTTGTTTTATGAAAATAAAATTGGTGAAATTTTCTGGAAATTTAATTACCTTTTTTAAACAAAGCAGCCTCATTTACCACAACAATCTGAAGTCTGTCTTTATTTTTATGATTAAGAAGTTTGGAGTCTGGTTCTGTGGTCTTTCTCACAAGGCATGTATTTTTTACATGGTGGAGTGAAAATCTTAAAGCGACTCTGTACCCACAATGTGCCCCCCCCAAACCGCTTGTACCGTCAGATAGCTGCTTTTATTCCAAAATCTGTCCTGGGGTCCGTTCGGCAGGTGATCCAATTATTGTTCTAAAGAAAAACTTTTAAACTTGCAGCCCCGTGTCCAACGGGGGTGGCCTAGATTGTGTATGCATTAGGCTGGTACACCCTCTCTGTCCCTCCTCCCCGCCTCCTCATCATTAGGAATGCTCCAGACAGATTGTCTCCTATTCCTCAGCTGTGTCAGAACGGCACATTGGCTGGATCATTAAGGCACCTGTGCAATATTAAAACAGGAGAAAATGATTCAGTGGCTTTCCTAATGATGAAGAGGGTGGGGAGGAGGGACGGAGGGAAGGGGGTGCAATGTTAGGGCACAGTTACTCAAAGCTATGCCCGTTGGGCACGGTGCTGCAAGTTTAGAAGTTGTTTTTTAGGACAATAACTGCATCACCTGCAAAACGGACCGCAGGACAGATCTTGGATTAAAAGCAGCTATCCGAAGGTGCAAGTGGTTTGGGGGTGTTAGATTTTGGGTACAGAGTCACTTTAAGATTGGAGGGTAATGACCAATGAAGCAGCTTCTGATAAGGAACAAAAACTGTGCAGCGTACGCTTGAGGTTTGCAAATTTAAATTGGTAATGGTTAGCCAACAAACTGCTTGTTTTGGGGCCATCGTAACCACCCCTCCGCCCTCCTTTCAGCCCCTCGAACATACAGTCCCATGTAAAGAACATAATTCCCCTCCCTTCAGCCTCTTCCAACATACAGTCACTTTTAAAGTACTCCCCCTTTCAGCTTCAGCGGGGTTGGCGGTCGCTGACCGACACGGTGTGGAGTTAGCGTAGGGACCCGTGTGGACCAGAGGACCTGCGCGGTGGTACACGGGGCAATATGGCTTGATCAATTCATATACAGACACTCTGGTGTTGATTTTTAATATAGGCCTAGCGGCATTAGTATCAGCCATAGATGGGATGTGCAGCCGTTCCATTCTCTCCAGTTCGTGTTTTGCAATTCTCCCTCTCTGAACAGCTAGCACTCCTTTATAAGACCCACATGACCAAAATTAGCAGGAGATGCCTGTGCTCACATGTCTGGACCCTATGTCTTCCCCATTCTGTGAGAGCAGCAATGGTAAGTGTAATACCATATCCATACTTGTGTCGTTTGGGGGCAGCCTTCCCCGCCGGTGGTGCTGGCTGGGTTTTGGTGGGGCTTTTTGGGTCTGGTCCTGTGACATTGGGGTTGCAGGGCCGTTCCATGGCCTCCCTTCCCTGCACGTGCACGCTTTGCGGGGTTGGCGGTCGCTGACCGACACGGTGTGGAGTTAGCGTAGGGACCCGTGTGGACCAGAGGACCTGCGCGGTGGTACACGGGGCAATATGGCTTGATCAATTCATATACAGACACTCTGGTGTTGATTTTTAATATAGGCCTAGCGGCATTAGTATCAGCCATAGATGGGATGTGCAGCCGTTCCATTCTCTCCAGTTCGTCCTAGATTGTGTATGCATTAGGCTGGTACACCCTCTCTGTCCCTCCTCCCCGCCTCCTCATCATTAGGAATGCTCCAGACAGATTGTCTCCTATTCCTCAGCTGTGTCAGAACGGCACATTGGCTGGATCATTAAGGCACCTGTGCAATATTAAAACAGGAGAAAATGATTCAGTGGCTTTCCTAATGATGAAGAGGGTGGGGAGGAGGGACGGAGGGAAGGGGGTGCAATGTTAGGGCACAGTTACTCAAAGCTATGCCCGTTGGGCACGGGGCTGCAAGTTTAGAAGTTGTTTTTTAGGACAATAACTGCATCACCTGCAAAACGGACCGCAGGACAGATCTTGGATTAAAAGCAGCTATCCGAAGGTGAAAGTGGTTTGGGGGTGTTAGATTTTGGGTACAGAGTCACTTTAAGATTGGAGGGTAATGACCAATGAAGCAGCTTCTGATAAGGAACAAAAACTGTGCAGCGTACGCTTGAGGTTTGCAAATTTAAATTGGTAATGGTTAGCCAACAAACTGCTTGTTTTGGGGCCATCGTAACCACCCCTCCGCCCTCCTTTCAGCCCCTCGAACATACAGTCCCATGTAAAGAACATAATTCCCCTCCCTTCAGCCTCTTCCAACATACAGTCACTTTTAAAGTACTCCCCCTTTCAGCTTCCTCCAACCTATGGTTCCATGTAAATAAGGCTATGCCCACAGTATACATTGGAAACCAGTCTAAAGAGTTTACCTGTATTGACTGCAGCGTTTTCACAATGGGTATAGTCCGAGTATAGTTACTGACACTTTTTCAAGTGCAGTTCTCCACGCCATTCACATGCTTAGATGTTGCACATTCAGTATATACCTGTATAACACTTGTCTGTGTCTTCTTGCTGCTCTGAAATCACTTAATTTCCTTGGTGGACAGTGGCACATAAGCAGGGCTTTACAACAGTTTTTTTTTTGTGGTCTGTAAAGTTGGGGTCTGTAAAGTGTTACTGTCTTTTTTTTCAAGGCCAGTAATATCATAAGAAACAAAGCTTGCATGTACACACAGTACAGTAAGTGTATTTCTATTTTCTAAATTCTGAATATGTATTGGTCTTATATACAGTGTTTACAGTCAATTTTGGCTACTGACTGGACTGTGACAGAAGAACCTAAAATTATGAATAACATCCAGATGTAATATGATCGCCTTATACTATGGCCATGTTCACACATTGTATTGCACCAGCCGTTCTGTGACACGGTGTTACTGAAGATTATCCCGGCCGGGACCCATGTGCGCCCGCACACCACTGCACACAATGGAGCATGCAGCCAGAGCCGCCCATTCCATTGTGTGAACTGACATGTCTATGCGGTTGTTATTCAATGAAAAGCGGTCACAAAAAACTGATAAGTCTGTTTTTTGTGCAGTCGTGTGGGATCCTGACTATGTGTATACGCTCCGGCCAGGATTCCATTCATTCAAATACAATGTATGTTTAGCATAAATCATGGCCGTTGTTGCATTGCAACAAAGGCTGTAATTTATGCTAAACATAAGTTGTGTGAACATGGCCTATATGTGCATTAAAGGTTTTAGCTAGCAAAATAATACGTATGTGTCCAGGCTTGAGCTAAGCTATAAATAAAAAATATAACTTATACTTACTTTCCTAATTATCTGACACATTCATCTTGATGCAGCCCGGTCTAGGGCAAGAGGCCTGATTCAGCATCCAGAAAGAGTCACTGCTACTGCCAGTGAATGGCTGAAGTAAAGTAGGAGGGGCTGCCTGGCCAGGACCAGCACTGTCAGGATCAATGTGTCAGGGGAATGGGGCAGGTGAGCATAATCACAATATTATCCTGCCCAGGCCCGAAATGCACATTAAATTTTGCCAGACAACCCCTTTAGAGATGGTTTGGCCTTATTAAGTTTGGAGGTTTTAGCAATGCATCTTAGCAAGCAGCACCAGTATATAGATGCAATGGCTGATTATGGTGGCGTGTATTATGGTAATGGAGAATGTACAGAAGCTGCAAATTAACACTTTATGTTACTGACAAATAAATAAATATAGAGGCAAATATAGTTCTGCTACAATTTTAGTCCATCTATAAAGCTGATCATTTCAAATATATACAGCACATATAATTGAATCCCATTGGTCAGTTTGTAATCACATGACCAGTGGTATCCAGGCAACAGGGCTATTTGACAGTTGGACGAATTTGACAGTTGGACTTGACCGGCGACGGTGGAGGACGTGTCTACGGACAGCGAACGAAAAGCGACTATGGAGGAAGAGAAGGAGGTTGTTGCGGGGAGGAAGAGAGTGGAGAAGAGGAAACATCTTTTGGACTCATCATCGGATGAGAAGGCTTCAATCAAGAAGGCCAAAAGGAGCGGAGGTAAGAGGAAGAGACCGGACCCAGGAGAGAAGACGTCTGACATCCAAGGGATGGACCCAGCGGAGTATGAAGACATCATCACCCAGGGGAGAGGACCCAAGAAGAGGAGGACCAGAGACTGCTCAGAGGATGAGAAGAAGCCATCAATGAAGACTGACGTGCAGAAGAACAAAGACCTGCAGGAGGACCCAGGAGGCTCAGGTAAGAGGATAATATATCTGGTTATTATACAGAACTCTACATGTTTTAAACTCCACATATATTTTAATTTCCTTCTCTTTCTAATTGAAGATATAGGGGGAGAGTTATCAAAGGGTGTTTCCATAGCAACCAATCACAGCTCAGCTTTCAGCTCTGGTAAAGTGATATTGGTTGCTATGGGCAGTTTACACCAGTGGATATGTTACATCCTGGGTGATAAATCTGGGCCAAAGTCTTTATAACATTGTATACGGTCCAGGTTCAGTCCTGCTGAGATTTCCCCCATCTACAATGCTCCCAGCTGTTGCTTAGCAACACAATATAAACTGGCCCTTAGTTACATTAGCTGCACAGAAAGTGTATGGCCCAAACAGATAACAGGGATGTATTAGGCCATGTTCACACAGAGTATTTCCAGTCTTTTGGTCATTATTTTTTCAACCAAGACCAGGAATGGTTTTCTAACACAGAAAGGCTATGTTCACACAGAATATATCCATCAGTCCTTTGGTCAGTCTTTTTTTTTTTTTTTAACCAAAGCCAGGAGTGGAACTGACAGGGCAAAATTAGATTAAAAAAAATATGCACAGTTTCAGTTTTTTCTACCCACTCCTGGAGCTCTAGGTAATAAGAAATGTTCATTATTGTGGAGGTTTCCTTCATAAGCATTACAGATGCACCATAACTTATAGTGTTATTGCTCTGTCTGTCTCTCTGTCTCTATCTATATATATATATATATATATATATATATATATATATATATATATATATATATATATATATACACACACACACACACACAGAAATGCCATAGAGATTAATGAGAGTGACACAAGTGGTGAGGGTTTACTGAAAGTCCATAGACTGTATGGGGAGATTTATAATCCCTGTGGCTGACGTAGATGGGCTGGCAAATCTGCAACTTTCATAATAATCTGTCAGCAGGACATGATGGGAATTGTAGTTTTGCAACCTGGAGAACTACAAGCTGCAAAACTACATCTCCCATCATCTACTGTCAGCAGGACAGGATTGGGGTTGTAGTTTTCTGTCCGCAAAGCCACAGGTTGGGAGGCACAGCTCCTTGGTAATCTCACTTCTCCAGGACAGGATGGGACCTTAGGCCATAAAGCTCTCTCTGAAATGTAGTATATAATAAAGAGTAGAATTAGGATGGCTCTTAAAATTACTGAAAAGGATTTTTATTTGCAGTTTATCAATATATATATCCAATTCAGTAACTTTGAGAACCATCCTAATTCTTTTTTTTTTTTTTTTTTTTAATTATATACTATATTTCTTTTTACTTTTGTCTTATATGGTCTGAAATGTAGTCATATTAAACACATGTGAAACAGTGACATTGCTACATATCAGGTTCCTGGATACAATGCTGGTGGTGGAATATTTGTACATGGGGAATCATGAATTATTTTTAGCACACGTGAGTTATTTATACCTTTTTAAAAACTTATGAACATCTTTTAACTAGAAATTTGTAGCATAATCAATAAATGGTTAGATTTTACGTACATTATTAGGCTACAAACGCACAGGACGGATCCACAGCAGATTTCACCATGCGAGTTTGCAGCAAAATCCGCTGCAGATACCTTCCCTGTCATTTTCAATGAGATTACATAGTCATCCCGCTGCGAGTATGTAAATGCCGGCCCCCTTAACCCTTTACCTGATCCACATCTCAGCTGCATCTGAGGCTCACGTCCCTGTAAATCCCGCTCAGCCAATCAGTGCACGACCCCGCTGCAGTCCCTGATTGGCTGGGCGCGACCTCCAGGAGCCTCAGATGCAGCCGGAGCGTGGATCAAGTTAAGTATGTTCCTGGCAATGGAGGGTTAAGGGGGCCGGCATTTACATACTTGCAGCGGGATGACAATCCCGCTGCGAGTATGTAATCTCATTAAGAATGACAGTTTGGTGTAAACAACGGATTCGCTGCGAACTTGCAGCGTGAAATCCGATGCAGATACTGTATGTGTGAATCTACCCTTTGGCTATGTTCACAAGTAAAGAATTGATCACGGCTGTTGTTGCCGACTTCCAACACGCCCACGATTAATACATAACTTGCATTGTGCTGCAGCTGAGGGAATCCCGGCCGGCGTGTATACACATAGGGGGAGATTTATCAAAGGGTGTAAAATTTTGGTGGTTGCTGTGGGCAGTTTGCACCAGTCTAAATTTTACACCCTTTGATAAATCTCCCCTATAGTATACACTCCGGCCAGTATTCTGCAGCCACTATTCATTTAATAGCGGCCGCAGAGAACCTGTCAGTTCACACATTGGAGCGTGTGGCTCCGGCCGCACTCTTCATTGTGTGCAACGGTGAATTGTGATGCAGGCGCACACGGATGCGTCCGCATCCCAATTAATCAGAAATGAAGATCATCCGGCTGGTACTGCAGGATGATCTTTTCTGACACCGGCCGTTTTGTGACCTGGCCAGGTCACAGAACGGCCGGTGTCTTACACCATGTGAACATGACCTTAGGGAATGGTCACACTGAGCAAAATCGGAGAATGCTAATTCATTAAGCGTAGAGGGGCGGAAGCAGAGGCACTCGTGCCCTCTCAGAGAGAGATGCTGTTTGACACTGAGGCCGTGGATCCGCAGCAGATCCGCAGCGGATTTGATCTATTTAACTAAACACAGCATCAAATCTGCACCATCAAATTTGCTGCAGATATGCTCCGCATCTGCAGTAGATCCTGTACGTGTCAACGCACCCTAAAAGAAATATTAGATATTGTTTAATCTCTGGGCCCAATTGTGTTGGAGCTGTGGTCTAGGGGTTATTCATTTGTCTACAGACCTGCCGTCAGTTAATTCTTTGGTTCAAATCCTCTGATGGAAATTAATTGTATTAATGGACATTATTGTATCATTTTTAAGTCTGTGTACACACTCACTATTTTTTGCTCAGTATTTTGCTTAGTATTTTGCAACCAAAACCAGGATTGGATTAAAAACACAGAAAGACTATGTTCCCACACTGTTGAAATTTAATGGATGGCCGCCTTTTAATGGCAAATAACGGTCATTATTTCAAAACAACGGCTAATGTTTTAAAATAATGGCAATTATTTGCCGTTAAATGGATGGCAGCCATCCACTCAATTTCAACAGGGATTTGAATCAAAGAATGAACTGCTGGTAGGTCTCTAGACAGATGAGTTACCCCTAGACCACAGTTCCAACACATTTAGGCTCAGAGATTCAACTATATCTGAGTATTTCTTTCAGACATAAACTGCCTACAGAGGACTGATCTGCAATCAGAGACACTGGCTGACAGCTGAGCAAGCAGGAGGCTGGACAGCATTGTTTATTAAAGAGGGAGGGGGAAGGAGTGGTGAGGCGTGCCAGAGTGAGGCATAAACAACTCCTTTTTTACCCTTCAATACAAAAGGATTGTGAAAGATCCATTGCACTAGATCCATTGCACTGGCAAATTACAAAAAAGGCACCATGCTCACTAGGGGACTGCCAGCTACAGCCCACTGTCAGCACCTTAGAGAGGGCCTGGGGGCTGACAATTTCCCTTTAAGGGTGCATTCAAACCTACAGGATCCGCAGCAGATTTGATGGTGCAGATTTGATGCTGTGAAAATCAGCTGAGGATCCAGTAAGTGTGAACGTACCCTAAAGCTTCTTCTTTTCTCCCTGCATGATTGACACCTGGAAGCATGGTCCCAAGCAGGGTCAGATATGGGAGGGGATGGGAGGAGGTGTTACAGCTTGCTGCACTTCAGGCATTCAGGAAAGCTTCTTTAACACTTTATACTTTATAATAAAATCATTTTTCTACGTTATGGAATCACAGACAGATATATGAAAAGTACCATTTGTCTTCCTGACATAACAGCTGTCTAACAGTGTCAGCAGTTTGGAGTGTGAATTGCAGCTGACCGATTCCCCTTAAGGGTACATTCACACGTACCGACTCGCAGCGGAAATCTTGCTGCGAGTTTTGCAGCGAGATCCGCTACGAGTTAAGGTCCTGGCAGGCCCCTGTGACTACATACTCGAAGCGGTCTGAAAGATGTAATGCAGCCACTCCCTTAACCCCTTCGGCTCCCACGCTGTCTGTACAGACATTACCTCTCTCCTTGCTGCATAGGGTCCTGGCGTACTGCTCAGTATGTTTCCCAGCCGCAGCCACTGATTGGCTGGGCGGGAGAGCAGGAAGCCGGGACCCCATGCCGGAGACAGGTAATGTATACAGACACAGCGCTGCTAGCATGTAGTCACAGGGGTGTGCCAGGACCTTAACTCCTATTGTATATACTGTACCTTTGATAGAAAACTCCTATATATATATGACACATAGCTATAGAGATGCACATATGGCCCATTGGTGCCAATCTTAAAAAACAGTATATCATGAAGTTTATGGGGTTTTCTTGTGGTGTCCACTGTATAGGTAAGATCTGTCTATTATGCTTTCAATTAAAGTGACTGTACCACCAGGCCCAGGCTGAAGCACTGGAGGCAGGCCAACCTACCCTTAGTGGGAAGAAACTCCAGCCTCTCCATGACGTGACTCCATTAAAATCAATGAAACCCTATCATAGAGAGGTGGGGGTTTCCTCCCACTAAAGGTGGGTTGGCCCGCTTCCAGTGCTTCAGCCTGGGCCTGGTGGTACAGTCACTTTAAGTTAGAAAAGAATATGCTGTCAAATACTAGTGCAAATGGATTTGAAAAGACCCTCTTTTAGCTTCTATTAAGGGTATAGAGGCCCATTTGGCTTTTGTGCCAGGTGCACAGAGACTGGACATAACAAATATGAATGTACACATTTTATTTCCCTTTGCTAGGATGCAGCGGTGTTCGGCCAACTGGCTCCAGCACAATCTCCAGTTCCATCAAGGAGAGACTACTGTTCCACCAGGTGCTGGGCCAGGGAAGTTTCGGGACGGTCATGATGGCAGAAGATACTGTGACCCATCACCAGTATGCAGTGAAGATGATCAGGAAGAGTTCCCTGCTGACCGAGAACGTAGCGGAGTACATGTTGGTGGAGAAGCGCGTGCTGCAACTGGCATCTGAAAGCCCCTTCCTCGTCCATGCAGCTTTTGCATTACAGACCAAGGTAGAATAGGGACTAATGTTAATAAATGTCACTGCTTTACATAGAATACCAGGGGCAGGAGCAGATAGACAAATCACATATTTATATGTATAAAACATCCCATTGCTAGGCTATGTTCCTACTTCGGGAACATATCAGGTAGGGCGGCCGTCTCATAACATAGACGTCTGATAATAACTATAATGATCATTATTAGGGGATGTCTATTTAACGAGAGGGCCATGTTTGTCCGATATGTTCCCGAAGTGGGAACATAGCCTTAGGGTATGTGCTCACCAAGGAATTCTCACAAATAACTTGCCGTGGACTCTTCTGTCGCTCGTCTCCCCTCCACGCTCCCGCTGGAGGTTCCGCCGGTTCCATAGATTCCATTCTGTGGTCAGGCAGATTCCTTCTGTGTAATGTCCATTGTTTGAGTGGACGGCGGAATCCGCCTGACCATAGAATCGAGTCTATGGGACTGGCGGAGATTGAAGCGGGAGTGCGTGGGGACGTGTGGCGGAATCCGTGGCAAGTTATCTGTGAAAATTCCTTAGTGTGCACATACCTTTAGAGTGACTATAATGTACCATAACCTTAAAGTGTACTGATTTTTGCATTACAGACACATTTTCTTGGTTGTTTTTAAAGATTCTTTTTTTACAATGTTTAGCACAGTGGACAACACATAACTTGTATGGGAGGTATGGAAAAGCTGGGCAAAAAAATTATTAGTTCTTTCCCTAATTCCCATAGACATTAGAACAGAGGACCACACAGCCACATGTCCCTTACCTGTGTGGGGAGAGTGACCGTCATTATACGGTCTACCAATAGGTGAATATATGGAACCCATACCTATCATTAACTCCTAGCAAATCCTGCTTATGATAAAACTGTACATTTAAAGGGGTACTCCAGAAAGTTATATAGATTTGTAATTTACTTTTATTTAAAATTCTCAAGTCTTCCCATACATATCAGCTGCTGTATGTCCTGCAGAAAGTGGTGTTTTCTTTTCAGTCTGGCACACTGCTTTCTGCTGACTTCTCTGGCCAACACAGGAACTGTCCAGAGCAGGAGAGGTTTCTAAGGAGATTTGCTGCTCTGGATAGTTCCTGTCTCAGCCAGATATATCAGCAGAGAGCACTGTGTCAGACTGAAAAGAAAACATTTCCTGCTGCACATACAGCAGCTGATAAGTATGGTTTCTAAAAACAGTTCAGAACCTCTGGAATACCCCTTTAAAAGACAATCACCTAGTTTTTCCAGAATTGCTCTTTACTAGTGTATCAGGAGTTAGTGTAATAGCCAAGGTATCATCAATATACTTCTTATACAAATACTGCCTTCACATCACGTTCTATGCACATGCCATAAATATACATCAGAAAGGTTTGCCAATGTATATCACAACCATTGCCAGTGGGCCAACTTACTTTAATAAAACAAATATAGTTTAATAACGACTATTTTTTGTCCATTTCCGGAAAATATACTATATATAATATAATATATAATGGAGTTTCTTGTAGGATTGGAGTTGGATCTGTACTTTTTTCTATTTAGTACTTGGAGGATGATGTTTTTTGCATCTACACATTATTATTGTATTCCGTCTGTACATAGTTCATTACCTAGGACCACTAGTGTAAAAAAGTATCATGCGACATGTTATACTCGCAGTTCATTGTAATCTCTCTTTGTGCAATACATCTACTGGAACCTATAGTTGTATTATTTATTGTAATTGCCTTGTTGTGTGTACTCATGTTAATATTTTGATACCTGACCGATGCCTTATCACAGTGATGCTGTAAATTGTGATCTGCATTTATGTTTATCATGTTTTTTAAAATTTTGTACCAATAAAATTTAATTTTATTTCCTATGCATTTTGAATGTTGTTGTTATTTGTAGGTTCACAAACACTGGGGGAGATTTATCAAGCGGTCCTATAGTAAGACTGATCATTGTTGCCCATAGCAAACAATCGCAGCTCAGCTGTCAAATATTCAGGAGCTCTGGTACAATGAAAGCTGACCTGTGATTGGTTGCTATGGGGAAAAAACCACATATACTTGATAATTCTCCCCAAATCTATGTAGAATTACAATGTTCCATACGCATAATATTTTATGTACTCCAATAAGAATTTATTATACATGATGACATTAGTGTGATAATCATGCATGATTTATTGCTGGGAAGGTTTATTCCATCATAACAAGTGACGGCAGGATTATAATATCACTTGCTGATCTTGGAGATCTGGCCACAATGACCACCACTAATCATGAGAATGGAGGAGCCAAGGTTGACCTGGCAATTTCTGATTCAATATATTTTATAAAATTTTTCAATTATTTTACAAATATAAAACAAAATACCATTAAATTTGATCAATATGTAACACTCAGTGCAGTGATACATAGATAAGAATAATGTGTAATCCTGTCATATAATCACTTTTAAACAATCTGTTAACTCGTAAGACATAGTTACATTAACTTACTATGGCATTGATAAACTTTCAAACTGGTTGCCATCTATGAACACCAACATACTGTACATTATTACACCAAACTGGAAAACCTCTTTAAGGGTGCCTTCACAAGTAACGGATCCGCAGCCGATTTCTCGCTGCGAATTCGCAAAGAGATCCGCTGCGGATCCCTGCCCTGTACACTCTATAGGCAGACAAACTCGCAGCAAGATGGACATCCTGCTGTGAGTATGTCTGCAGCCCGCCGCCAGAGCGTATACTTCACCTGTTCCCCGCTCCAGCTTGCTTCGGGGCTCCTGGTGTCTTCACGTCCCGCTCAGCCAATCAGTGACATGCCGGGAACCCCCGAAGCAAGCCGGAGCATAGAGAAGGTGATGTATATGCTCCAGTGGCGGGGGGTTAATGGGGCGGGCTGCAGACATACTCACAGCGGGATGTCCATCCAGCTGCGAGTTTGTCTGCCTATAGAGTGCACAGGGAAGGGATCCACAGCGGATCTCGCTGCGAATTCGCAGCGAGAAATCCGCTGCAGATCCGTTACGTGTGAAGGCACCCTAAAGGGGTTGTATGCATTAATTCTTTTCAGGCAGTGCAATTATTCATAATACCTAACAGGGCTTTTATTGAGCATGTTTAGTAAAAGCTTCGTCCATGTCATGTCCCACAGTCCCTTTATATATTAAGGGTATGTGGACAATTACAGAATTTGGGCAGCAATTTCATGTCTCCGCTTGAAGTTCTGCCTGTCCCATAGACTCAATGATATTCTGAAGTTCAATCTGCCGTCGACCCAAAGAATTGACATGACTGCCGTGCAGACTACGCTTGAAATTTACGCCCAAATTCTGCAGTGTGCACATAACCTTATATAGGATATATACTTTACATATCTGTATTACATATGTATATACCCTACCTATGTGTATTACATATATGTGTATATATTTTACCTTTGTGTATTACATACATTTGTATATGCTGTTCTTGTGGATATTACATGTGTGTATATACTGTATCTGTATGTATCATATGTGGATATATTCTGTATATCTGCATATTTATGTATACACTCGACTTCAGTATATATACATATATATAAATAATATATACAGGTACAGTATATACACATATATGTGATACACACATGTACAGTCTAGCATACACCTATATAATACACAGAGGTTCATGACTAATACATACACCACACAGGGTATACATCTATGCTTTTATATAGAACTCACTCAGTGCAGTATATACAAATATCACAGATATGGGACATTTCTGGGCTGTTTAGATTAAGTGTGCACTGTCTTAATGTTACTATTAGTAAATTCTTAGGCACTATATCTGTACCTATGTATACTGTGTAATATATCTTTATGATTTAATAATTACTATGTAACAGATGCATGTGCTACTTGGGCTGCAATACGAGAGCTGCGGGGACTTTCTACAACTTCTACTGACGAAGGGGCCCTTTACCATCAACCATGCCAGGTAATGTGTCAAGTAAAAGTCCGAGCTACATTCTATATACAGTTTGTTAGATGATAACTAGATTGCAGTGTGGGGGCCCTATTACACAGAGCAATAATCTGCCCGATCAGGCCGATTCGGCAGATTATCAATTCGTGTGATAAAGACAATGATCACCTGAAGAGCAGATCATTGGCTGATTGTTGTCTGTAACAACATGATTAAAGATGGCTGATTACAGTGTAAAAATATTAAAGATTGTACTTACCTATTCTCTCCCATTGTCCTGCAGCCTATTGCCCTCGTTCGCTGATCACAGCTCACGCTTCTGGCCTCGTCTGTTCAGTGACCATCTGCTCAGCCAATCGGCCAGTGATTGGCTGAGCAGCCTGTCACTGAAGACAGAGGCAGAATCGTCATGCCGTTGGACCTCAAGATTGCTGCCAGAATAAAGGGGTAAACAGACTTGTCTCTGCAGTGATGGCCCGCTCAGCCGATCACTGGCTGCAGTGCTGTCCCGCACCGTAAAAACAACACAATATACTGTTATATGTGTGTGGTACTCTCTTACAGGTACAGAGACATTGGCTACAAGCCCTCCCTCCGTGCATATATGCAAAATGCTGGGTAATGTAATTAGAAGGGTCTTTTGGTTGTAAGTTATTAGGAACATGTTTCTTGAAAAGAATGGGAAACTTTGGTAATTTCAGAGTAAAAAGAATAATACTTCTATGAGTTTCTTGTGCTGTGCTTGGGATTTTACACTAATCCATTTTCTTTTTTGCCAGATTCTACGCCGCCGAACTTGTATGCGGAATCCAGTTCTTGCACGCCAAGGGTGTCATCCACAGGTGACGACCCTTAATTCCTGTATGGCATTCATTTTATTTATTTATTTATTCTTATAGGGCATTATATGATTAAAGATTAAAGTCAGACATCAGCTTCTGAGGGTAGAGACACATGTAGCAGTCACACTGGGGACACACAGTTTTGAGGGAATTTGTTGACTTTCAAGCTGAAGCGTCTCTGGGAGTGTCAGTGCCCAGGGACAGCCCCTCTGGGGGTGATTCTCTAAGCAGGAGCCTGCTGCACATCACAAAGGGGCCGTCCCTAAGTGCCAATAGTCCCAGAGAGTATCCCAGCCAGCTTTAGCACACCATGCGTGACTGAGGAACACCCACATGACCAGGTGAGGGTAATTTGCATACAGCTCAGGACATTTACAAACTTTATTTTCAGAGATAAGTGCAAATCTCATAGGTGTCAGCTACACATTTAGAAACAATGCAGGGGCTTCATTACACCATACGTACAGCTTCCTAGTCATTTTGGCATGATTGCTTCCCTTTAAAGCTTATTGTAATGGGTTTAAAAAACTCCATATAAAAAGAAAAAATGTTTATTTAAGGATCATTTTTACCATAGACAGTAATAAAATGAACTTTATTTTTATATCTATGTTTTTCTACAGAGACCTGAAGCCCGAGAACATCCTGGTGGCTGATACGGGCCATATCAAGATCACCGATTTCGGTCTCGCACTTGACAACATGCACGGAGACCGAACAGCCACCAGCTACGCCGGAACGATGGGATACATGGCTCCTGAGATGCTGGCCCGGAAGAAATATAACGCCGGAGTTGACTGGTACTCGTTTGGTATTATCATAAACGAAATGTTGACCAGTGAAATTGACTATGATCCATCATTCTTTCCTAGAAGTTCCTCCGTCAAGAACATCATTGAACAGGTATGTATGTTCCTGCTAAGATGGTTTCATTTTTTACAATGTGTACAGTCTGACATTTTTCCATAGACTTTAATGTAGCATATTTACAATATGGCCACACGTTATACCTATTTTACTGCTTTTATATTATTGTATGTGCACACAGCCTTAAGTGCAAAGCAATACAGATTTTAGGGTTTTTCAAGCCCAAAATATCACAAAATGAGCATAAAAAAGAGAACCTTAGGGTTGTATAACATTAATCAGGGTGGGGCAGAGCATTATGGTGGCATAGCCATCCTCCTCCTACGTTCTCACAATATAATCATCTCAGAAAGGTGGTGATTTGCTCATTGGTAGTAAAAGGGTTACAGGGAATTCCCCTTGAACATCCTCTGTGATCTTTGGAAATACCTGGTGTTCAGTGGTTTACCTGGTGGTCCTATATGTCGGCACCCTTCTCGTCTAGCCCATGTCCTAGCCCTGATGTTAATAGTGGGTGACATTGCAGTAGTGGATACATTCATATGGCATCATACAACACATTGTGGAGAGCAGAGTTCAGGAAACTGTCAAACATTTATCTTTTCAGCTTCTTCAGAAACATCCTGCCAAGCGCTTAGGAGTCCATGGAAACATCAGAGGACATCCCTTTTTCCGGCGTATTGATTGGGTCTCTGTGGAAGCCCTGAAACCGACTCCACCATTCAACCCTGATGTAAGTGTCTTTACAGAACAGTCACTTAGCATAAATCACATAGGTCTAGTGCACCTATACATAGGGTTTATTTAAAGTCTTAGGTTGCCATACAAAACCAATGTCAGGCTGCCCCATCTATTATATACTATCTGTGGTACTTCTGTTCCTTCATGAGAGTTTGATGGCCCTGCTTACACATCAGGGCATGCTTGTAACTGCAATGAACACCCCATAGGGTCCACCTCACACCACTTTGATCATTTTAATCAGAACTGGAAACGGATCCAAAAGGGAGAAGTATAGAACGTTTAATAAAACTCATTTCAGGTTCCACCGCTAGTTTTGGCTAAAAGAAAATATTTATAATAAAATTGTACCATAGAACAGTACCCAATGATTACAGAGTCTGTCCATAAGACCAGGTTTTTCTCCCTGAGGTTTTGCCATGTTCGGGACTGTTATAGTACAATTGATTTAGCCTTTTCTATGCAGCATGAAACACATGTATTATGGGCTACAGGTAATGCTGGGAAATGAAACATTAAGCCATGGTTTATTTCTCATTAGTATTTTTGTGCTTGGAAGTTGAGAAAGGTGAAAACTGCCATTCTAATGACCATATCATGATATTTTTTTTGCTAATTATTTTTGTAGCCGAACAACATCACGCCCAGCTTTAGACCATTCAAGATCGACAAGATCGAAGCAGCAGAGGCCAAGTCATCTATAACACCAGCCGCCCAGGACATGTTCAGAGGGTTTTCATTTGTCAACTGGGAAACCCTCAACAGGACACCAGCTCAATAGTCATCAGAGCAAGCTGTGTGCCTGAGCCAGAAGACCATCATGAGAAGTCCTGAAGAACAGAAGACCTGAGGACCCTGCATGGATGACAGTAAGTATGGTTGGAGGTAGGTAGCACTGTAACATCTGTGCCAGAAATCATAGGCATGTAGAATACATTTCATAGTTTAGTAGATTTCACTTCACTGAAGACGGCACTAGCTTTGTACTGTCTTGGGTGATGGGGAAATTTAACGTACTCCCCGGCTATTAGGAGGCCGGATTTAACATCTTAGCCCATGCCTATGATTATTTTACAGTTACTGATAATATTTCCTCATCTCTATGACTGTTCTGTCATGGGGATCAGGAAAAAGGTGTGTGTTGGCCGGCTATTAAGGGGTGGAGGAGGCCGGATTTTTTTTTTTTTTCTTCTTCTTCTTTTTAAAACACCAGGTCAAAAAACATCGGGAGAGTAAGACAAGAGTAGAAGCCAGCAGATCCACTCAGCAGCTGGTGGTAAGTAAAGGCGCTGTAATATCTGCACTACCAGTCATAGGCATGTGTAACACATTTTATTTTTACTAGAAAGTAGATTATCCTAAGCTCAAGGCGTGGGACCAAAGATACGTGCCTGAGACCAAAGAGAAGGAAGACATCAAGAGGAGGAGGCTAGAGGTAATGCCAGCGGATCCACTCAGCAGCTGGCGGTAAGTAGCTCTGTAACATCTGTGCCAGAAATCATAGGCATGTATAATACATTTCATAGATTAGTAGATTTCACTTCACTGAAGACGGCACTAGCTTTGTACTGTCTTGGGTGATGGGGAAATTTAACGTACTCCCCGGCTATTAAGAGGCCGGATTTAACATCTTAGCCCATGCCTATGATTATTTTACAGTTACTGATAATGTTTCCTCATCTCTATGACTGTTCTGTCATGGGGATCAGGAAAAAGGTGTGTGTTGGCCGGCTATTAAGGGGTGGAGGAGGCCGGATTTTTTTTTTCTTCTTTTTCTTCCTAAAACACCAGATAAAAAGACACCAGGAGAGGAAGACAAGAGTAGAAGTCAGCAGATCCACTCAGCAGCTGGTGGTAAGTAAACGTGCTGTAATATCTGCACTACCAGTCATAGGCATGTGTAGCACATTTTATTTTTGCCAGTAAGTAGATTTCCCTTAGCTTAAGGCATGGGACCAGAGATACGTGCCTGAGACCAAAGAGGAGGAAGACATCAACAGGAGGAGGCTAGAGGTAATGCCAGCGGATCCGCTCAGCAGCTGGCGGTAAGTAGCACTGTAACATCTGTGCCAGAAATCATAGGCATGTATAATACATTTCATACTGGTAAATAGATCTTCAGATTTCACTTCACTGAAGACGGCACTAGCTTTGTACTGTCTTGGGTGATAGGGAAATTTAACGTACTCCCCGGCTATTAAGAGGCCGGATTTACCATTTTAGCCCATGCCTATGATTATTTTACAGTTACTGATAATGTTTCCTCATCTTTATGACTGTTCTGTCATGAGGATCAGGAAAAAGGTGTGTGTTGGCCGGCTATTAAGGGGTGGAGGAGGCCGGATTTTTTTTTTTTTCTTCTTCTTTTTAAAACACCAGGTCAAAAAACATCGGGAGAGGAAGACAAGAGGGGAAGCCAGCAGATCCACTCAGCAGCTGGTGGTAAGTAAAGGCGCTGTAATATCTGCACTACCAGTCATAGGCATGTGTAACACATTTTATTTTTCTGGAAAGTAGATTATCCTAAGCTCAAGGCATGGAACCAGAGATACGTGCCTGAGACCAAAGAGGAGGAAGACATCAAGAGGAGGAGGCTAGAGGTAATGCCAGCGGATCCACTTAGCAGCTGGCGGTAAGTAGCACTGTAACATCTGTGCCAGAAAGCATAGGCATGTATAATACATTTCATACTGGTAAATAGATCTTCAGATTTCACTTCACTGAAGACGGCACAAGCTTTGTACTGTCTTGGGTGATAGGGAAATTTAAAGTACTACCCGGCTATTAAGAGGCCGGATTAAACATCTTAGCCCATGCCTATGATTATTTTACAATTACTAGTAATATTTCCTCATCTCTATGACTGTTCTGTCATGGGGATCAAGAAAAAGGTGTGTGTTGGCCGGCTATTAAGGGGTGGAGAAGGCCGGATTTTTTTTTTTTTTTTTAGAGACACCAGGTCAATAATGTCATCCGAGCAAGTAATGTGTCTGACTGTCAAGAAGATCATTAAGAGTTGGCCAGATGATTAGATATTATTGAGGAAACCATAGCTATGAAGACACCTGACTGGGATTAAAGTCGACAGGAGGAGAAGACAAGACAAAAAACAGCAGATGAAGAATCAGCAGCGAGTCAGAGACTGTGAACTTAGAATGTGCTAAAGTAATTGCTCTTGTAATATCCACAAATGTGAATGGCATGCAAGCTACAGGCTGGTCAAAATGATTCTGGAAACAAAAGTGACTTAGCCATCACAGACCCCCCCCCCCCCCGGAAGTGCCAGGGCCTAGTATACAGTACACGTGACTGGTCCATGCCTACAACTATAGCCTAGTTGGAACATGCTGTATCAACAACCTTCAAGTATATTTTATCTCTATGAGAAAATAAAGGTTTCCTGTTCGCACCACAAAGTGTCTCTGACTTATTAATTATCTACAAGACTTTAGTGTAATTGGAATATTCTTCCTTGTATTATATAATATGTTTACTGGAAGATACAGAAACTATTAATGAGCAAAATAATGAATGTTATTTTATATGAAGAGTAATTTAAAGCAAAGCTGAAATCTTTTTTTTTCTCTTTCAAATCAACTTGTTTCAGAAAGATATATATATATATATATATATATATATATATATATATATATATATATTTGTAATTTACTTCTATTAAAAAATCTCAACTCTTCCCATACTTATCAGATGCTGTATGTCCTGCAGGAGTTGCTGTTTTCTTTTCTGTCTGACGCAGTGCTCTCTGTTATCCCAAAACAAAACGGTCTGGAAAAATTGGATCTGCACCTGCAATGTACAATCAATATACTTTATTATAGTCATGTAAGTTAAAGCACAAAGAAATTTAAAAACATAAAAAAAAAAAAACTCCACTATCAATGGCCGAGATAAGACACAGTGAAAGCTGGTCCATCCTACATGATAATACAGAGATAGCAAAAATTCATAAATAAATAATGTAAAACACATATAAAGTACACTGTGCAAACCAATCTGTAAACTATGTGACCGAATTGTCAAGTGCAAGTGCTCGTGATGTCAAAAACAAGAAATGTTTGTCCAAAAATGAATAAAAACAAAAACAATAACAATAATATAATAGTGCTGCTATCTTACAGATGGACGGGGCAAGTGAACCCCACACGTTCCGTCATATGGACTTTGTTAGCGCTAAATGCTTTGTGCCATACAGGGCCGGCCTTAGGGTAGATGGCGCCCTGTGTGATATATATTCGCATACAGGGACAGAGCTGCTGCTGTCCCTGCAGCTGCGCTGTTTCTGCAACAAATTAGCTGTTCTTTTCAAATTCTAGACAACCCTATTAAAGCTGGGTTCACACTACGTATATTTCAGGCAGTATTTGGTCCTCATGTCAGGTCCTCATAGCAACCAAAACCAGGAGTGGATTAAAAACACAGAAAGGATCTGTTCACACAATGTTGAACAGTCACCGCCAACTCAGCTCTACTAAACTGTCATCCCCAACTCAGCTCTGCTACACCGTCACTTCCAACTCAGCTTTGCTACACCGACACCGCCATCTCAGCTCTGCTACACTGTCATCATCTCTTTCTTTGTTTCAGCTCTGCTACTTCACCATCATCAGGCGTAAGCATTGCATGATGGGAAATGTAGTTTCCTATCTTGGATATAGATTGGCTTTTAGAAAAACTTGTAACTCAGGAACGGCAGCAGCTAGAAAGATGGGAGACGGCTCAAAATACTCAGGGGGACTTGGACTGTGTAGCTCTGCTACACCGTCACCGCCAACTCAGCTCTGCTACACCATCACCGCCAACTCAGCTCTGCTACACCGTCCCACCAACTCAGCTCTGCTACACCTTTCCCCCAACTCAGCTCTGCTACACAGTCACCGCCAACTCAGCTCTGCTACACCTTCCCCCTAACTCAGCTCTGCTACACAGTCACCCCCAACTCAGCTCTGCTACACCTTTCCCCCAACTCAGCTCTGCTACACCTTCCCCCAACTCAGCTCTGCTACACCTTCCCCCCAACTCAGCTCTGCTACACCTCCCCCCCAACTCAGCTCTGCTACTGTCACCGCCAACTCAGCTCTGCTACAGTCACCGCCAACTCAGCTCTACTACACTGTCATCCCCAACTCAGCTCCGCTACACCTTCCCCCCAAATCAGCTCTGCTACACAGCCACCGCCAACTCAGCTCTGCTACACAGTCACCGTCAACTCAGCTCTGCTACACCTCACCCCAACTCAGCAATGCTACACTGTCATCCCCAACTCAGCTCTGCTACTCCGTCACCGCCAACTCAGCTCTGCTACACCGTTCCCCAACTTAACTCTGCTACACCTTCTCCCCAACTCAGCTCTGCTACACAGTCACCACCAACTCAGCTCTGCTACACCGTCACCGCCAACTCAGCTCTGCTACACTGTCACCGCCAACTCAGCTCTGCTACAATCACCGCCAACTCAGCTCTACAACACTGTCATCCCCAACTCAGCTCTGCTACACCGTCACTTCCAACTCAGCTTTGCTACACCGACACCGCCATCTCAGCTCTGCTACACTGTCATCATCTCCTTCTTTGTTTCAGCTCTGCTACTTCACCATCATCAGGCGTAAGCATTGCATGATGGGAAATGTAGTTTCCTATCTTGGATATAGATTGGCTTTTAGAAAAACTCGTAACTCAGGAACGGCAGCAGCTAGAAAGATGGGAGACGGCTCAAAATACTCAGGGGGACTTGGTAAGTAAGGCCAGCTAGGTTTGGGAGCATTACATTTTTTTAGCTCTTGGGGGGAATACCCCTTTAACCCCTTAACGACATCGGGCGTATACTTACGCCCTGATGCCGGTAAGGACGTTCAGAGCGGGGCCGCGCGGTGACCCCGCTCTGAACCGCGGCGGTCCCGGGTGCCGCTTGTAGCCCAGGACCATAGGTATTAGCGGGCACGGTCCGATTGCCGTGCCCGCTAATACAGTAATCAGATGCAGCTGTCAAACATGACAGCTGCATCCGATTACCGGATTCAGCCGTTCCCTAGTGTCTAGTGGCGGAGATCGCTCCCCCGGGATGTTATCCCGGAGGAGCGATCTCCGTTTCTGAAGCCGGCCGGGGACCGCTCCAAGATGGCGCCGTCCCCGGCTCGGCACTCGTTTACTTCCGGCTGCAGCAGCCGGAAGTAAACGAGTGCCTATCTCATGGATCTATGCAGTATATCTATGCTGCAGAGATCAACAGAGAAAATAGTAATTGAAGACAGCGTCTCTTAAGGTATCAAAAAAGTTTCTTCTTTTATTTTGCCATATGCGTACAAAAAAATTAAACAACGTTTCGGCCCTTTAAAACATACTGAGCCTTTCTTAAGTATACCACAACAATGTGCAAACAAGATTTTTATATACAGAGTGACCAATCACCATCGATACACAATTAAAAGACGTACCAATCATAGGGTCTTAGGGGCGGGGACAACCATCAGTAAAATAGTCTTCATAATTATATCCATAACAATAAACATTAGATATACAGTGTCCCCTCCGGGAACTAACCCATTACATCCCCCGTACTCACGCGATCATCAATCCTCTCCGGGAGAACGGTCATCCGGCAAGCGACTCCACTCCTCCCGGCCTGGCTTGTAAACAAAGGGAAGGCGGCTGCGCACAATCAGAACGGCAATAGGTGTAGATGTTGCCATGGTTACGATGCTTGTGTCCCCATTGGTCCAGAGTTGGCAACTTAGCGTATTCGCCGCCCACAGTCTCGGGCCGCATCTTCACAGAATCTTGGAGCTTTCACATAGTCTCGTATAACCAGCTGGGATCATCGCACACAAAGGCTTAACTCTTTCTCTGCCCAATGTCCAACGCGGAATCATCCGCTATCATAGAGATGATCCAAAATTAATCCATCCAGCTAACATAAGTATGCATAACCACGTCATTCTGATAGCTTCAACTCCGCAGAATTTTACTTTTATGCCACCGATATACAGTTCACCAGTACGCCACTTAGGGATGGCACTCATAGTTGTCATAGATAGCACTCCAGACAGTCCCTTATAGACCGGTCATGTACAGATCTCGCCTAGCAGAGTCCTATGTAGCAGGCCGACTCCACAGCAAACTTTTATTCTCCTCCTGGCAGGATCCTGTATCACGGTCCTTAAAGGCAACATGGACATCCCACTCTTCTCCTAAAAGGAAACCGCATCCCCCAGTCTGAACAGTGCGCAACTCACGTCCCCTAATGTCACAAGACCATGCACAGGATTCTACGGAGTCCCATCCGAGCGGCCAATCCTCCCTTCCATAGGATTCCAACCCCGTCGCCCAAATTACCAATAAGTACCTAAAATAGAAACAAACAAATATAAAAATGGTGACACTTATTAAAAACAAGTATGAGCACTAAAATAAGACAGTGAGTAGAATCCATGTTTCACTATGTAAACACACCCAAATTATATTCCAGGTTCATACCCCTTGGCCAAACACAATCAAGGGTGTGTATCCATCGCATCTCCTTCTGCTTCAGCATTTTTTCTCTATCTCCTCCTCTCCGCAGAGGAGGCACACTGTCAATCACCCTAAATTTAAACTGATTCACAGTGTGCCCACACTCTACAAAGTGCTTAGCCACTGGATGTTCCACCTTTTTTAACCTTATCGTACTTTTATGATTGTTCATCCTCATCTTTACTTCAGTGGTAGTCTCCCCTATGTATACAAGTCCACAGGGGCATTGTATCATGTACACCACAAATTTCGACTCACAAGTGTATCTTTCTTTGATCTTGTATTTCTTTCCAGTTCGTGGATGTTGAAAGGAATCCCCCTTTACTAAACAATTGCAATTACTACAATGTAAGCACGGGAAATTACCTGGTTTTACCTGTCTAAGGACTCTCTGGGTATCTCCCCTCTTACTTCCCACATCTGAACGTACGAGAGTGTCCTTAATATTTTTGCCTTTCTTGTAGGCCATCATAGGGGGCTGTTGGAATTCAGGTATTTTATCACCCAGACCCCTTCTCAACACAGACCATTCACTTCTCAGAATATTCGCTATTCTTCCACTATAGGGACTATATACTGAAACAAAGGGGACACGTCCCGAGCCCCTATCCCTCACCTTAGGGACCAGGGTATCCTCCCTCACAACAGAGATCTCTATGAGAGATCAAAGCACTTATACTAGAAGTCCCCTAGGGGGGCTTCTAGTATAAGTGTAAAAGTTAAAAAAAAGTGTTGTTAATAGTAAAAAGCCCCCTCCCCTAATAAAAGTCTGAATCACCCCCCTTTTCCCAGGTTTTAAATAAAAGTAAATAAATAAATAAACAAACATGTTTGCTATCGCCGCGTGCGTAATCGCCTGAACTATTAATTAACCACATTCCTGATCTCGTACGGTAAACGGCGTCAGCGCAAAAAAATCCCAAAGTGCAAAATTGCGCATTTTTGGTTGCATCAAATCCAGAAAAATTATAATAAAAAGCGATCAAAAAGTCGTATATGCGCAATCAAGGTACCAATAGAAAGAACACATCATGGCGCAAAAAATGACACCTGACACAGCCCCATAGACCAAAGGATAAAAGCGCTATAAGCCTGGATATATTTGTTGACAATGGTTTAAATTTTTTACAGGCCATCAGATACAATATAAGTTATACATGTTACATATCGTTTTAATCGTAACGACTTGAGGAACATATATAACAAGTCAGTTTTACCCCAGGGCGAATGGCGTAAAAACACGTTTCCCCCAAATAAACAAAATGCTTTTTTTTTCAATTTCACCACACTTTGAATTTTTTTCTGGTTTCGCAGTGTACTTTATGCAAAAATTCAGCCTGTCATTGCAAAGTACAATTAGTGACGCAAAAAATAAGGTCTCATGTGGGTCTCTAGGTGGAAAAATGCAAGCGCTATGGCCTTTTAAGCACAAGGAGGAAAAAACTAAAACACAAAAATCGAAATTGGCTCTGTCCTTAAGGGGTTAAGGGATATCTTGGAACTTATGGAGGTGGATAGGGAGTGAAAAAAAAACAGGTATAAGGGTTTCTTGTGTGTGTGTGTGCGTGTGTGTGTTGGGTCACTCACAATTAAGGTAGGTATTAATTGTAATATATATATATGTACACAGATTCTATATTTATAGACTATAATGTTTTTCATATACTGATTATTTAAATAGAACAATTTTTTCTTTATTACGGTTTGCACTTTTTTCACCATCAGGATTTTTTTCTCCCTCTCCACCCCCCCCCCCTTTCTCCTTGCCTTTCGCTGCCCTCTTCCTTGTTCTTATGTTTATCTTGTAATTATATTTAGATTGAAAAGCCTCTAATGGATGTTCTGCTTTTGAAATTGGGACCTCGTACTTTTGATGATATGGGACATTGGATGGAGCACCTAAAATGGGATTCCTTTAGGGGTGTTGATCCTCAGGGAACTCAATTTTTGACAAGATGGCCTGGACACTGTGGGACATACAGTACAGACCAAAAGTTTGGACACACCTTCTCATTCAAAGAGTTGTCTGTTTTTTCATGACTATGAAAATTGTAGATTCACACTGAAGCCATCTAAACTATGAATTACCACATGTGGAATTATATACTTAACAAAAAAAGTGTGAAACAACTGAAAATATGTGTTATATTCTTGGTTCTTTAAAGTAGCTGCCTTTTGCTTTGATTCCTGCTTTGCACTCTTGGCATTCTCTTGAGGAGCTTCAAGAGGTTGTCACCTGAAATGGCTTTCACTTCACAGGTGTGCCCTGTCAGGTTTAATAAATGGGATTTCTTTCCCTATAAATGGGGTTGGGACCATCAGTTTTGTTGTACAGAAGTCAGGTGGATACACAGCTGATAGTTCTACTGAATAGACTGTTAGAATTTGTATTATGGCAAGAAAAAAGCAGCTAAGTAAAGAAAAACGAGTGGCCATCATTACTTTAAGAAATGAAGGTTAGCCAGTCCGAAAAATTGGGAAAACTTTGATAGTGTCCCCAAGTGCAGTTGCAAAAACCATCAAGCGCTACAAAGAAACTGTCTCACATGAGGACCGCCCCAGGAAAGGAAGACCAAGAGTCACCTCTGATGCGGAGAAGTTCATCTGAGTCACCAGCCTCAGATATCGCAGGTTAACAGCAGCTCAGATTAGAGACCAGGTCAATGGCGGCACACAGAGTTCTAGAAGCAGACACATCTCTACAACAACTGGTAAGAGGAGACTGTGTGCAGCAGGTCTTTATGGTAAAATAGCTGCTAGGAAACTGCTGCTAAGGACAGGCAACACGCAGAAGACACTTGTTTGGGCTAAAGAACACAAGGAATGGACATTAGACCAGTGGAAATCTGTGCTTTGGTCTGATGAGTCCAAATTTGAGATCTTTGGTTCCAACCATCGTGTCTTTGTGCGACGCAGAAAAGGTGAACGGATGGACTCTACATGCCTGGTTACCATCGTGAAGCATGGAGGAGGAGGTGTGATGGTGTGGGGGTGCTTTGCTGGTGACACTGTTGGGGATTTATTCAAAATTGAAGGCATACTGAACCAGCATGGCTATCACAGCATCTTGCAGCAGCATGCTATTCCATCCGGTTTGTGTTTAGTTGAATCATCCTTAATTTTTCAACAGGACAATGACCCCAAACAAACCTTCAGGCTGTGTAAGGGCTATTTGACCAAGAAGGAAAATGATGGGGTGCTACAAGTTGGTTTGGGGGGAGGTGGACCGCAGAGTGGAGGCAAAAGGGCAAACAAGTGCTAAGCACCTCTGGGAACTCCTTCAAGACTGTTGGAAGACCATTTTAGGTGACTACCACTTGAAGCTCATTAAGAGAATGCCAAGAGTGTGCAAAGCAGTAATCACAGCAAAAGGTGGCTACTTTGAAGAACCTAGAATATAAGACAAATTTTTAGTTGTTTCACACTTTTTTGTTAAGTATATAATTCCACATGTGTTAATTCATAGCTTTGATGCCTTCAGTGTGAATCTTCAATTTTCATAGTCATGAAAATACATAAAACTTTTTGAATGAGAAGGTGTGTCCAAACTTTTGGTCTGTAATATATATATGAGGAATATGAGTTAACTTTGGATTTTGGCTTGCATATGTTTTATAAGACCCCATTGATACCTTGAACAACTGGATCCCTTGGTATGAACCTTATAAATTGGATACTCTTACTGCCCAGAAATTTGCTCTAATGGACAAGTTTAAGCCTGGAGGGGATTATTTTGGAGATACTGGACATTGATTTGGATATATTTGTTCTGGACTCTAGATTTCTTTGAACCGGATAAATAATGTTATAAATAATATTTCTGTATATGACATAAAATCTGTAGCATAATAGCTCCTATGCTGGCTGTGGTCTTGCACACAGCCTGGATGTCTATTGAATCTAATATGGCATAGCAATGATCAGTGTATGCAATCTAATGATTGCGTGTAAAGGTCCCCCAAGGGGACTTAAAATGTCTTAATAAAAAAAAAAGTTAAAATGTTTTTAAAAATACAACAGCCCCTCCCCCAATAAAGATTAAAATCACCCCTCTACCCCATTATTTAAATAAAACATATAAAATAATTAAATAAATAAACATATTATATACTGTGGTGTGTGTAATTGTCCGATATATTAAAATATAACAATCGTCATCTTGAACAGCGTAAACTAGAGGGAAAAAAGTGCCAGAATTGACAATTTTTTGTTACATTATATATAAAAAAAATAATAAAAAGTGATCAAAACGTCCGATCTTCACAAATATGGTATTAAGAAAAACTAGAGATCATGGTGCAAAAAATGACACCCCATACAGCCCCATAGGTGAAAAAATAAAACCGTTATAAGCGTCACAATAGGGCCATTGCAAAAATAAAGGATTTTATAAAAAAAATATATATGACATAAGAGAATCTGTTTGAACTTTCATATGGTTGTGTTCAGACTGACCTATAGAATAATGGTATCATGTCGCTTTTACCAATATAGTGCATTATGTAGACACAGGAACCCCCCAAAAGTTACCATATTGCATTCTTTTTTACGATTTCACTAATTTATATTTTCATAAATAATAATTTTGGGGTTCCATCATATATGTTATGGCAGAATGAAAGACGCCATTTTAAAGTACAACTTCTCCTGAAAAAGACAAGGCCATACATGGCCCTGTAGATAGAAGTGCTAGAGGTCTTAAAAGGGGAGGAGGAAAAAATAAAAATGCAAAAATGAAAAGTGGCGCGGTCCACTGGGTCATTTTGGTCTTGGTCCTTAAAGGGTTAGTCATGGCCATGATGCAAATCGGCAACAACAGCCGTTATTAATACTTAACTTACGTTGTGTGAACAAGGCCTAACACTGTAATCCCTACTGAGGATGTTCTGTATACTCTGCACATGATGACTGCAACCAATCAGTTGTCTCTGTGGGTTTCCATCGACCTTGATTTGATCTTATATATTGTTGTTCTTTGTCACATACAATGACCGGACACTTCTACATTTTTGTGCACCTCATAAAATCATAAACAATCTCATTGTTCAGCTGTAAGAATTTCTCATTAGCAATTTCATTGTGCAAAGCCTTTTGACTCAATTATACCATATTCCCTATTGAGCTGTTATAACACCAGTTTTACTAATAAAGCTCTTAAAAACACTGTTGACTTATTATTGTAAATGCGACATAAGAAGAATCCCTGTGGGCTATAATCACTAGGGAATTTTTTTCTTCAAAGAAGTTTCTTAGTAAAAACATGACAAAGAAACTAGTTTGTGTAATCAGAGAAATACATGGAATCATTAGTAGTATTTTCTCATGTTATACTGTCAGTGTCTATTGATACTGGATTACGATTATATGCTCTGTCCTCAACAACTATCTCAAAAGATTTTTTAACATCCATCTAGTTTTTTTGACAGGAGCAGTAAAACAAAATTAAATTGAAATTGAATGAAATGTAGCGGTATTAGCTTGAAATATTGCTAGATTAATATGCTACAAATATTTTAAGAGCCAAAATGTATGTGACAGAATTACTATTGTCCAGAGAAAATCTTTTTCTTTCAAATCAACTTGTGTCAGAAAGTTATATAGATTTGTAATTTACTTCTATTAAAAATCTCCTGTCGTCCCATACTTATTAGCTGATGTATGTCATGCAGGAAATGTTGTTTTATTTTCAGTCTGACACAGTGCTCTCTGCTGACATCTCTGGCCGAGACAGGAACTGTCCAGAGCAGGAGAGGTTTTCTATGGGGATTCCTATAGAAAACCTCTCCTGCTCTGGACAGTTCCTGTCTCGGCCAGAGATGTCAGCAGAGAGCACTGTGTCAGACTGAAAATAAAACAACATTTCCTTCGGCTAATAAGTATGGGAAGACAGGAGATTTTTAAATAGAAGTAAATTACAAATCTATATAACTATCTGACACCAGTTAATTTTGAAAGAAAAAGATTTTCGCCAGTCCATGCTTTTGGCGAAAGGAGTAGAACTGACACAGATGCATTTAACCTGCTGCTAAATTAACTTTAAAGGGTCCTTTAGGGTGCCTCTATTATTATAAAAAAAAAATTTAAATGTCTGAGAGGTGGGAAAAGTTTTGATTGTACAGGGAAGCACTCAACTTTCTGACTCCATCTGGCTGTATTATAAGTCTATAGAGCTCGCTACAGTGAGTTGATGAGTGAAATACCAGCTCATTTTAGAGAACCCTGGGGTCTGAACACCTAGACCATGTCCAATGACATGCCTCTGACTTTTGAAAATTAGGGGGATATTTACTAACAAATCTAAAAACACGATTTTGTCAAAGATGTTTTGGCATAATTTCCAATCTAATGTGTTTAGTAAAATTTTTGTAAATTGTCTAATAGCATAGTAAATGTGTCTTAAAAATAATGGTCTTTTAATTAGTCTAATAAATTCACCTGATTCGGAGCAGACGTGGCGATGCGCCAATATATGCGACTTTTTAAAAAATTGCGCAGTTAATAAATTTAGCTACAAAAACAGAATTCTGGCGCACTTTCGATCTAATTAACAACAAAAAATCTAATTCAAAAAGTCGCGTCTAATTTGGATAGTCTTGTCTAAAAAATCTTCCTAAATTCATATTAGATTTATTTTGAGCGCAAACTAGATATATTAGACTAAAAACAGGCAAATTAGTTGGATAAATGTCCCCCTTAGTTAATTTATATTTACTTTTAGCTACTGATGTGCAATATTCCAATGTTGGAAAATAATACACAGACCAACCAAATAAGTAATCCTGACAGAATTGATTTGCTACATTTAAGGTTTGTTACTCACATGCCAGTAAAGTAACAATTCTAAATATGACACAAAAGGGATGAACAATACTAAAACAAATATGGACAAAAAAGTACATTTGCAGAAAATAGGAGGTCACACTGTGAAATTTTTTTTTTAAACATTCCAGCGAGAACTGGTATTAGTAGGGTGGGAAGGGACAACTGGAACTGAGTACAGGTAAGTAGGGAGATACCATGGGCCAGCCTGCAATGCACGCTTAGAAAATATTACTCCATTCTGGTCTTAGGGTCCACACTGGTGCCCACTGTTACAGATAAGTGACAAAAGAGGCTAAAAGGGTGAAACCACTTTGGACAGTGGTTGTTTTAACATGGATAGTGTTAGAACCAAGGTGTGTATCACACTAGGGCTTTATTTAATTTTTTGCATTTCATGGTATAACCCCTATCAATAAGGTTGACAATTTAATGTGAACTTCTTGGACTGTCCAGTAACAGTGTACTATTCTCCACTCCTGTACATTGTAACTCTACAGTGTAGCATACTGAGCACTTGAGCAGAAGTAAAGTCTCAACATTGCCAGGAGGTCACAGATAAAACAATTTCTTTATTTCAACTTCATAAGATACAAAGTCTCAGCAGAAATACCACCTTAATAAACAATACAAAGTGCAGGTTTATATATATATATATATATATATATATATATATATATATATATATATATATATATATATATATATATATTTATATATATATATATATATATATATATAATTTATCCCCAACAATAATATTGGTTTTAACACAGCTGAAACAAACATACAAATCATTACCTACTGTATACCCCCCCAACACACCTCTCACAAAGGATATTGGTGAAACATCTACCATTACATGCCCACAGGGCTGGTTTTGTAGTCACCCACTGCTAAACAATATATCAAACTCCATATGATTTATAATAGTCTGTACTCCATAAAAAACATAGCAATAAAACCATTGCAAAGGGGATGAGAGAAACAAAGAAATGGGGGAAGTTCATAACTTAAGATGCCAAGTCTAAACTATTGCAATAGGGGAAGACATGATAAACTTTGATAAGCCTCCTAGGATTGCATGATAAAAACCCTTGTTTAAACTTAGTACTATTCCCAAACCACTGTGTTTCAAGCACAGTTATGCTAATACCCAAAGGGCTCTTTTAATTACCTATGTTGTATTAAATGTACCCAACCCTGGGGACACCCAGTTTCTCACTTGAGGCACCATCTGCACACTGAAGTAAACATACTAGTATTATACTTTGTTGAGTTAAATGGGTACTTCCATTTGAGCTTTATTTTTCCCTCTCCATAAGATAGGGATAACAAGCCGATCGCTGGGGTCCCCACCAATCCAGAGGACAGGCAGCAATCAATAGATCGCTCCATTCATTGCAGGGCAAACACATTCTCATCCTTGGAATCAGTTTGTTATGCCCCATCCTATGGACAGTGGAGAACAAGCTCAGATAGAAATACCCCTTTATATAATAACTTGACTTTAGAGAAAGGGTTTATTCCATTGTTATGTATTGTATTGGCCCTAAACATGGAGAAGCCCTGTACTTGACTGTATTTCTACCAGGCATGATGTATCAGGGAAACTCTTTGAATCACTGCCGGCACTGTAGTAACACAGACGTGTGGCTCTGTCATTACAGTGCCACAGAGATTCAAAGAGTTTCCCCACTGCCGCCATGATATTGATACATCATGCCGGGCCGGGATACAGTCCAGTACAGGGCTTCCCCATCCATAGGGCCCATAAAATCCAGGACAGGGGAATAAACCCTTAATTCTTGAAATATGTTGTGAATCTGATAAACCCACAGTTGTACAGCTATATATAGAGACTCTTTTTTGAGCTTTTTGTTAAAGTACTTTGGTGTAATAGTCAAACAATGAGGGTCCTATTCCACGGGCCGAGCAGGGCCCGATCAACGATGTAAACGAGCACCGATCTGCTAGATCAGCACTCGTTTACTGGGCCTATTCCACGGCCCCGATGATCATTTAGCGAGGGCTGCAGGGACATCGTTACCGATGTCCTTGCAGCCCTTGTTTCATACATTACCTCTCCGGGCTGCAGGTCTTCTCCTTCTTCCTCCCGGTCCCGCGCCGCAGCAGCTTCGCAGGCGGGCTGTCTGAACTGACAGATTGCTCATCACTGGTCATATCATCGGCTGATCGTTCACTCTATTCCACGGAGCGATAATAATTATCGCTCCGATTCGGCCAATTATCGCTCCATGGAATAGGCCCCTGAGAGTTGTTGTCCATTTCCTAACAAATCTGAGACAAAAAATATTTCTAAACTACGGGGGGAATTTACATATTAAAATCCTTGAGCCTTGGCATTAAGAGGAGTACATTAGCCCCTGCAGCATCTATCCCATTCGGAAACATACGCCAGTATACAATACACGCTAGCATACACTGTAAACCAAGGTGTCCTCTTCAGGACGGTCGGAAGGCCGATTTAAAATGGCAAAAAGTCATAGATTTTTTTGTGCAAACAGGAGCTTGTGTGCAAATTTGAGATTTTTTTTTCCCGCCAAACTGAAGATGTAAGGCCCCGTTCCCACTGAGCAAAGGTAGCGGAATTCAGCGACGGAATTGTCCGCTGCGGAATGCCGTTAGCCTCCCACTCATAATGGGAGTCTATGGAAGGCGCGCGCTGCTGCTCTGTACGCGCTGAAGAATGAACATGTTCATTCTTCAGCGCGGACAGGGCAGGAGCGCGCGCCTCCCATAGACTCCCATTATGGGCGGGAGGCTAACGGCATTCCGCGGCGGACAATTCCGTCGCGGAATTCCGCTACCTTTGCTCAGTGGGAACGGGGCCTAAGAGGTTTATAAATTTCCCCTGTGTGTTTTACAGTTCCTACTAGAAGTGTTACCTTTTTTTAAAAAAAATATTGTTTGAACATCTGAAAAGTTGACCATTCTTACTGTGTGGTCTTTTTTCATTTTACATTCAGGTGCTTTGATGTCTTTTACTTACTTTCTCTTCTCTTTGTGTCACTGTTGTGATAATCTAGTTATTGGGTTGTACTAAAGGAAATTCTGTACCAGTGTTGCATTGTGATCTCTTTATGGGTAATGTTTCTTATCCACATTAGATCATTTAGGGTTTTGTCGATTTGTGATAAAATGGTCGACTTTAAAGTTCATCATATATTTCCCAAGCCTGGGAACAAACCCTCCTGTATGCACTAAATATAGCGACTGTGATTGTATTTAGCACTATCCAACTGTTTGCATACTAGTTATATAATAGATATTAGACTACTAGACTGCAATGTAAGTGTTACTTTTTGCTAAGAAGTTGAGGAGAGTGCACACAAAGCAGTAGCGGTGTTTGCCACAAACACAGCAACAGTGGTATATAGTGATGAGGCCAGGGTTTTGTAAGACATGCTATACTGCAGTATCTTAGTAAAAAAAATACAGTAATAACCTTATTACACAGCACTAGCATGGATTTATGAGGGATAAGTCCTATCAGACTAATCTTATCAGCTTCTATAGGGAGGTTAGTTAAAGATTGGACCTGGGTGAGGCAGGGGACATTGTGTATCTGGACTTTCCAAAGGCATTTGATACTGTTACACATCCAAAGGGGTTAGTGTTGGGTCCATTTCTTTTTAATGAGTTTATTAAAGGGGTGTTTCACTTAAACATAATTTTGATATGTTGCTGCCCATGGTGAGACTAACAATTCATGAACATGTTCATTCTTCAGCGCGGAGTGAGGAGCCGTGCAAGCCTCCCATACACTCTCATTAAGACAGGGAGGCTGGCGGCATTCCGCGGTGGAGAACTCCATCACTTTTGCTACTGTACATGTGAACATAGCCTTAGACAGCTGGTGTAAACAGGTCCCTGACAAGCTTTACAAAACATTACAGCATTACAAAGAAGCTACAGTGTTGCAGATAAATCAGTCGGGCTTGTTTACATCAGCTGTCTCAGAAGGGAGGGGGCAGGAGGGGGGAGGAGGGAAGACAGGGAGAAAACAGATTTTTGTGCTTTCAGCTGAAAGCAGCCGCTGATAACTGGGAGAGGGAAACTGAATACATTATAAGTATAGAATTAATTGTTAGTCTCACCATATGCAGCAGCATATCAATAACAGTAAACTCAACTGTAATTAACAGTGCCAGGCAGCGGCTGTCAAAGCTAATAAACGCATGGGATGCATCAAAAGAGATATAGATTCTAATGGTGAGAACATAGTTTTGCCTCTGTCCCGCTCACTAGTAAGACCACATATAAAATTGTGTACAGTTTTGGGCCTGTATATAAGGAATACAGAGGAGGGCGACTAAGGTTATTAAAGGAATGGGTGGGTTACAGGACCAAGACAAATTTTCAAGCTTGGAGCGATCTGATCACAATGTACAAATATATATATATATATATATATATATATATATATATATATGGAGAGTACTGAGATCTTTCAAGTGATCTTTTTATACCAAGGCCTAAATCCATGACAAGGGGGCATAATCTACAGAAAAGCAATTTTTACTGTTAGAGTTGTTGGACTATGGAACTCTACATTGTCAGAGTCATTAGACAAGTTTGAGGCGTCCTGGATGCTGTTCTTGAAATATATAATATTACAAGTTATGGGCACTAGATTTCTGGTGATAGGACGTTGGTCAAGGTATTTATTCTAATTGCCACATTACTATAGATATCAATTTATACAACTATGGAAGAACGTGTCCCTAATAGTAATGGATGGGCAAGGAAGTGTAACATTGCCCTGTACACATCATTCTGCTTTCTTCATAACTGTATACTGCATCCAGGAAACGGCTGCAGGTGCAGTGGAGCAAGCAGAGTGACACGTACATCACATGCCCCTCCTTTGGAAGACATCTTGGAAGTCAGTGAGAAACTGGGGAAAGGGGGCAGAGCTATATGTCAATACAGTACTATATGTGAGTACATACAGCATTTTTAGCAATACTACATTTATTTTAAAAAAGCTATAAAGCCCCCCCACACACACACACACACACACACACACTTCCCCTCAAGCCTCCAGCCCTGTACCTCAATTAGGGAGAGGTGAGAGAGGAAGGAGGTGTGCATGTTGTAGCTCATCATCACTTCTGTGGCACTTCAGCTTCCAAGGAAAAATGCAATTTTATAACTCTGTAAATGGCCATCAACAGAAACAATGGCTTCATTTGTTTAATCTCCTTATCACTAGAGATGAGCAAGCATGCTCGTCCGAGCTTGGTACTTGTTCGAGTATTAGGGTACTCGATGGTGCTCGATACTCGAGACAAGGGCATCTTTCTCTTCCTGCATGTTTGGCGGCTTTTTCTCACGCAATCATCATGCAGGAGAGTCTTTGGGACCTTTGGCAGAGAATTAGTGTGCGGTTAGGCAGGAATCCTACACGAAGAACCCAACAGTCCTTTGCTACTCTTGGCTGCTGGCTTGGACTTGTAGTGCAGCTGTCAGTAGTCAATTTGTCCTGTTGCTGACATTATCTTGGCTGGCTGGGATCTGTAGTTCAGCTATACCTATTCTCACTGTGCTGTGTCCTGTGCACGTGTATGCTGCGCATGCTGCCCCTGCTGTTTCCTGTCCATTTCCGTGTTGTTTCCATCATTTTCTAAGGTTTTCAGGCAACCTTCCCTGTGCAGAGCTTTGGTCCCCTAAAAAAAAGCTCGAGTTTCCCATTGACTTCAAGGGGGTTCATTACTCGAAACGAGCACCCGAGCATTGGGAAATATTTGACTCGGGTATCGAGCACCTGAGCATTTTAGTACTGGCTCATCTCTACTTATCGCCTACTGTATCTGCCTGTGTCTGCAGCTTTGTACCTGGTACGGACCTGACAGATTCTGTTGCTCAGAATTATGAGGCTGTATTTTTACTTCATAAAATCCATAAAAAAGTGTTAGTGTTGAGACAGATAGGCCTTAAAGACACCATCTTATAGAAATACATGTATTTACATTGCACACAAATGAAGCACTGAGTATATTTTCGGTGTATAAAACACTTAATCCAGGTTACAGGCATGAATGTTTCTGTGAGACTATTTCCATTCAGGGACATAATCCCTTATGTAAACTGAAAGGTTTCCCTACAGTTCAGAAAGCGCTCATTTGGGAGCTTGAAAGCTATACAAATCCTGGCTTGAAACACAGTTTAACACAACTTCTAGAGGCTTTTAGGATCAACATCTAAACTAAGCACCTTGACTTAAATCCAAAAAAGAGTTTATGTTCAAAAGAAGAAATATTGACATACAAAACATTTCAATGAATTATCACATAAGAACAGTGCAGAAAGCCGGTGAGCATGAATGTACCGTCAGGCCATGTTCACCTATAGTATTTCTGTCAGTATTTTGGTCAGTCTTTTTTCAACCAAAACCAGGAGTGGGTTGAAAACACAGAAACTGTGCAAATTTTTCCATTATAAGGCTATGTTCACACAATGTCAAAAATAGAAGAAAGGCGGACGATTTTGAAATTTAAAATAACGGCAGTTTTTGCTGCAATTTAACTGACTGCAATGGTAATGCATTGAAGTCAATGGAAAGACGAATGTCCAATGCGCACAATGTATTGAATAACACGCGTTTTTACCGCAGATGTCAAAATAATGAACATGATCATTATTTTAGGACGTCTTTTGCAAACAGCGGACTTTTTTCATTATTTGTTCACACTCAGTTATTCTTTTGTCACCGTTTTTTCTCCGTTTTGACTATTAAATTCAATAGACTTTTCAATTAAGCCACACCCAAAGTCCAATTAGTAACCCAAACTAGAATAATGTACCAACAGCCGTCATTGCACTAAAGGAAGGCCAGACAGCTAAATGACGTTCGTTATTTTAGACTCAAAATGACAGACATCATTTTAAACAGAGCTGAAAAATCATTGTGTGAACATAGCCTAACTTTGCCCTGTCAGATCCACTCCTGGTTTTGGTTGAAAAAAGGCTGACCAAAAGACTTACAGAAATACTATGTGTGAACATAGCCTAATAATAACATTCTATAATTCACAGTAAGGCTATGTTCACACATAGTATTTCCATCAGTCTTTTGGTCAGCTGTTTTTCTGTTTTTCAACCGAAACCAGAAGCAGAACTGACAGGACAAAATTATAATGGAAAGATTTGCCTGTTTTTTTGTGTTTTTAAACCACTCCTGGTTTTAGTTGAATACTCTGTGAACATAGCCTAAATATGTGTTTTCTATGTGGTGATGAACAGGGGAGTGTGCTTATTGCACAATATAAAATTAAAATGTTGGGTAAAATTGCAAAGTGATAATAGAAGCAGAGTAAACATATAATGTGAGTTTTAGAACTATGATGCACATAATGTTTTCATATATAGTTTTAATTGACACATCCCTATCATACTGTAGTCCATGCATGTGGTTGGACCATATCATTGATCTGTGCTGTTAAAGTTGCCTACCTTGTTCATTTTTAATCATGTATTACAGGCCTAGCAAAATAAAGGGCGATCTGCTGTATAATGTAAGGTAATAACAGTTTCTAATGTACTTCTCTAGCAATTACTTTTAGGCTATGTTCACACTCAGTAATATTAAAGCTAAAAACGATAGTAATAAAACAATGTGTCAACAGATAAACATGAAACTGCTGAATTTTACAAAAGCAGGTGGTAGATAATGAGAATTTTCATTGTTTGTACAGTTGTAATCAATTACAGACGTTATCCTATACGGTGTAAGCACAGGTGGCCAATGTCACATTGACTTCAATGGAGCACACTATTACATTAAAAATATGGCCATATTTTTACATCAAAATTACAGCCGTATTTTACAGTGTATTTCGTGTTGTCATTCAAGCATAAGAAGTGTCACACTCTCTGTCCATTACTTTTATATGATATTTTTCATCATGTTTCTGCTCTTCAGGTTTTCGGTTGTACCTGAGATGGTGAATGGAGCTTTACATCTTTGGTGTTTGCCACAAACCGCATATACAAAAAATAGGAGATCTTGCTCCTCTATGTCTGTATACACATCCTAACAATCAGCATCATTGTGGAAGGAATTATACAGCACTACTGAACAGTCTAAGCTGTGAATCCAGCACTGGGGTGAGATTTTTCATTTACAGTAGCTTCTGTGTATTCTCTTAGCTGTCTCTGGCCAGGCACTTTCCTCCCATCTCCCTTCACCTTTCTATAGAATTGTATTGTCAGTATCGATAGTTGGATGGGGCCCTAGTAAAAATAAAAAAAAGGGGGGTCAAGGTTTAAATGAGCTACAAATATGCCCAAAATATGCCATATAGTCATTGGAAATGCATAAATTACTGTGTTTCTAAGAAAGTAAGACATCACCTAAAAATAAGACCTAGTTTTTGCTGGATTGCTAAATATAAGGCCTCCTACCACCTGATGTAGAGCTGCGTCACCTGCCGTCATACCGTACGCTGTCCCTGCTGTGCTGTATGAGTGTGCTTTGGTGAAGCTGCCATATCATACTCTCTGACCCTGCTGTGCATGTGATGTGTGAATTATTCTTCATGGAAAAATAGGACATCCCCTGAAAATAAGACCTAGCGCAACTTTGGGAGCATAAATTACGACACTGTCGTATTTTAGGGGAAACATGGTATTTGCCAAAGAGTAAGTTTATAGAAGAGGCAAACATAAAGGAGAAGTATTGTGAAGTAAAGTATTGTGCTTCCCCCCAAGAGTTATACAAATCCCCAATAAACACTTATTACGCGAAATGCTTATAAAATGTTTTTGTCCCTGCACTTACTACTGCATCAAGGCTTCACTTCCTGGATAAAATGGTGATATCACGACCCAACTACCAGAGCTGTGCGGGCTGTGGCTGCTGAAGAAGATGATGGCAGAGGGATGTTCAGTGTCCCTCCAGTGCCCTGTGTCCCTCAGTGTCCCCCTGCCATCATCCTCTCCAGCAGCCACAGCCCGCACAGCTCTGGGAGTCGGATAGTGACATCACCATTTTATCCAGGAAAACTAAAGGCCCTATTCCACGGATCGATTATCAGCCATATTCGGCCGATATCGTTACAGCCAACAATCGTCCCGTGGAATAGGAGGCCACGATCAGCTGACGTCGTTCATCTCGGCTGATCGTTGAAGTCGTTTGTCTTTCAACATGTTGAAAGACAAACGACTTATACAGCAACGATCTGCTGCCAACACTCCGCGCAATAGGAGCGGCGGCAGCAGACCACCGCTATATCCTATCGGCTGCCTGGACGATCAGCAATCACCCGGGCAGCCCCCCCCCCCCCCCCCGCAGCTCCCCCCTGGCCCTTCCCGGACTCACCCGCTCACTGCTGCCGTATGTAAGAGAGGCGGCAGCGAGCGGGAACAAGGAGCAAACAAGCACTAATAGCGCTCGTTTGCTCCTCACTGTCGGCCCGTGTAATAGGGCCTTAAGACAAAAAGTGTACACTTAAACCAGTCATAAAGACGTAGCAGATAACCTAACCTCACACTAACGGGGAATTTATGAATCCTGCGCCCTGATAGGCAGGCCTGGAGGAAGGGGGGGGGGGAGTGTTAGCTATCATGGAGAAAATGTACACCAGCTCCAGATTTGCCAGCTTCGTCCAGACTGCACAGTATGCTGTAGCTGCACCAAATGTAATGAAACAGGGGCCATTTATTGTATTACCTAGTTTAGTTTTTTTTTTTCAAATAACCTAACTACCATGACATTTTTTAATATATTCTTTTATCTACAGAATCCATAGACTCCAGGCATGGACATGGACACATGGAACTACACCAGAGTTCATGAATTCATTCTGCTCGGAGTTACCAGCCGCCCAGATATTCAGATATTATTATTTGTGATATTTTTACCATGTTACATTATATCACTTAAAGGTAACACAGCCATTATTGTGATCAGTAGGATAAGCTCCCGGCTTCACACCCCTATGTATTTCTTCTTGAGTCACTTGTCCTTTTTGGACATCTGGTACACGTCAAGTATAGTTCCTGTAATGCTCATACACTTTTTGTCAGTGAAGAAAAGCATATCTTTTACTGGCTGTTTTCTTCAGATGTTCATTCATCTCTCACTAGGAGGGATGGAGTGCTATATCTTGTTGACAATGGCCTATGACCGCTATGTGGCTATATGTTCTCCATTACACTACACTTCTATTATGCATCCTGTCTTCTGCATTAGGATGGCAGCTGGTTCATGGATTGGAGGTCTAATAAACTCACTTGTTCACACAGTATTTGCAATACAATTGCCTTATTGTGGTCCCAATGTACTTAATCACTTTTTCTGTGAGGTCCCGTCAGTGCTGGAGCTGGCCTGTGCAGATATATCTCTTAATAAGACGATTATTTTCTTCTTTGCTATGTTGGTGGTGATGGGTCCGTTTTTTCTTATTCTCATTACATATGGTTACATCATTTCCAGCATACTGAGGATCAGCACATCTGTGGGGAGGAGGAAGGCCTTCTCCACCTGTGCTTCACATATTATAGTTGTATCCCTGTTTTATGGCACCATTATATTCATGTACATGAGGCCAGGATCAACCCATGTAGCCAACCAAGATAAAATGGCCACCTTGTTCTACAGTGTTATTACACCAATGCTCAATCCTTTCATATATACCCTCAGGAATAAGGATTTAACAGGAGCATTTATAGACATTACAAGAAAAAAACACGGCATTGGACAAATGAGATAACCATTAATACCACAAATTATGTCTTTTTACACAAGAATTCCTAATTTATTTATTTATTTATTTATTTATTCATTTAATGCATTGTTTAGGTCTAAGAAAATTTATTGTTAGCTTGAACAAATAGCTTCTTACCTGACTGTTTCACAAATTAATGGGGGACTTGAGACTTTAACAGGTGTCCCCTACTCAGCAGAGTGGAGGGTGCCTGGTAACATAGGTTTATACTATGAGTTATACTTCCTTTTTTTGTTCTAATTTTTGTATATTTTGTTCCTTCAGGGGATGTCTGGCTGATTAAAGGGCTTATCCAGCGCTACAAAAACATGGCCACTTTTCCCCCTCTCCTGTCTCCAGATTGGGTGGGGTTTGGAACTCAGTTCAATTGAAGTAAATGCAGCTTAATTGCAAACCGCACCTGAACTGGAGACAAGAGAGGGGGGAAAGTAGTCATGTTTTTGTAGCGCTGGATAACCCCTTTAAATCTGACCTATCATGTCTTTTGCAGAATGTTTTGCAGAATTAAATGTATACATAAAAAACTAAAAAAACATGGCTAAAGAGCTGTACTCACTGGGTGCCAGCACTACTCCAATAAAGTGGTCAGAAGTGTTAATAAAATAAAAAAGAAGGTTTATTATAATGCACATATGATGCATTTTGGGAATCAAGTTCCTTTCCTCAGAAAAATTGCATCATGCCCCCTTATCTGACATGACCACCAGAGGAGTTATACTTACCTTTCTTGCAGTCCGATCGGCGATCTTCTTACAGAGCATGCCACAGGCAGCAGGCTGTATGTGAATATTGCTCATAACACTGATCTATGCAATGGCATCGCATTGATCAGTATATGCAATCCAATGATTGCTTGTAATAGTTCCCTAGGGGGACCTAAAAAGTGGAAAAAATAAAAAAAATTTAATAATATGGCATCATAAGCCCATCCCCAATAAAATTTTATATCACTGCCCTTTTCCATTATAAAAATAAAACATGTAAACATGTCTGTTACATTACATACTAAAATATGTAAAAAAAATTATTAAAATGTCCCATCTACATCTATATGGGATGTAATTTATTTTTTTTGTGCCATGATCTCTAGTTTTTATTAGTATCATATTTGTGTGTAACGGACATTTTTATCACTTATATTTTTTTGCATATATATTACATAATATATTAAATATATACTGTATAGAGTGACAAAAAATCAGCAATTCTGGTATTTTTTCCCTATTTTCATTTATGCTGTTCATCACAAGGGAATAAATATTATAAGTACAAGCCAAAAAGACAGAAATGGCTGCACATCGCACCCATGGCTGACACGAAAGCTTGTTCAGCTACATTTAAAACCAACATCAGAAGTTAGTATATAATTTGGCCAAACCATATTGCCTCATGTACCACGTGCAGGTCTTCTGATACACATGAGTCCCTAACCAAACATCACCATGCCAGTCAGCGACCACAATCCCCGCAAAACGTGCGCAAGCAGAGAAGAGGGGCCACGGAATGGCCCTGCAACCCCATTGTCACAGGACCAGACCCAAAAGGGCACCCCAAACCCCGCAGGCGCCACCGGCGGAAAAAGTGGACGCCAAGCAACACAAGTGTGAACAAGCTCTTTTTCCGCCGGTGGCGCCTGCGGGGTTTGGGGTGCCCTTTTGGGTCTGGTCCTGTGACAATGGGGTTGCAGGGCCATTCCGTGGCCCCTCTTCTCTGCTTGCGCACGTTTTGCGGGGATTGTGGTCGCTGACTGGCACGGTGATGTTTGGTTAGGGACTCATGTGTATCAGAAGACCTGCACGTGGTACATGAGGCAATATGGTTTGGCCAAATTATATACTAACTTCTGATGTTGGTTTTAAATGTAGCTGAACAAGCTTTCGTGTCAGCCATGGGTGCGATGTGCAGCCATTTCTGTCTTTTTGGCTTGTGCATATTTTATGTATTCTGTCCCTTTTTTCATTGTGGCTAGCACTCGTGCTGTGTAAGACCCATGTGATCCAAATTAGCAGGAAGCACCTGTGTACATAAGGGGAGGATCTCCTAGTATTCTCCCATTCTACCTGCAGAGGAATGGAGAGAGGTAAGAGCTTGTTTACACTTGTGTTGCTTGGCGTCCACTTTTTCCGCCGGTGGCGCCTGCGGGGTTTGGGGTGCCCTTTTGGGTCTGGTCCTGTGACAATGGGGTTGCAGGGCCATTCCGTGGCCCCTCTTCTCTGCTTGCGCACGTTTTGTGGGGATTGTGGTCGCTGACTGGCACGGTGATGTTTGGTTAGGGACTCATGTGTATCAGAAGACCTGCACGTGGTACATGAGGCAATATGGTTTGGCCAAATTATATACTAACTTCTGATGTTGGTTTTAAATGTAGCTGAACAAGCTTTCGTGTCAGCCATGGGTGCGATGTGCAGCCATTTCTGTCTTTTTGGCTTGTGCATATTTTATGTATTCTGTCCCTTTTTTCATTGTGGCTAGCACTCGTGCTGTGTAAGACCCATGTGATCCAAATTAGCAGGAAGCACCTGTGTACATAAGGGGAGGATCTCCTAGTATTCTCCCATTCTACCTGCAGAGGAATGGAGAGAGGTAAGAGCTTGTTCACACTTGTGTTGCTTGGCGTCCACTTTTTCCGCCGGTGGCGCCTGCGGGGTTTGGGGTGCCCTTTTGGGTCTGGTCCTCTGACAATGGGGTTGCAGGGCCATTCCGTGGCCCCTCTTCTCTGCTTGCGCACGTTTTGCGGGGATTGTGGTCGCTGACTGGCACGGTGATGTTTGGTTAGGGACTCATGTGTATCAGAAGACCTGCACGTGGTACATGAGGCAATATGGTTTGGCCAAATTATATACTAACTTCTGATGTTGGTTTTAAATGTAGCTGAACAAGCTTTCGTGTCAGCCATGGGTGCGATGTGCAGCCATTTCTGTCTTTTTGGCTTGTGCATATTTTATGTATTCTGTCCCTTTTTTCATTGTGGCTAGCACTCGTGCTGTGTAAGACCCATGTGATCCAAATTAGCAGGAAGCACCTGTGTACATAAGGGGAGGATCTCCTAGTATTCTCCCATTCTACCTGCAGAGGAATGGAGAGAGGTAAAAGCTTGTTCACACTTGTGTTGCTTGGCGTCCACTTTTTCCGCCGGTGGCGCCTGCGGGGTTTGGGGTGCCCTTTTGGGTCTGGTCCTGTGACAATGGGGTTGCAGGGCCATTCCGTGGCCCCTCTTCTCTGCTTGCGCACGTTTTGCAGGGATTGTGGTCGCTGACTGGCACGGTGATGTTTGGTTAGGGACTCGTGTATCAGAAGACCTGCACGTGGTACATGAGGCAATATGGTTTGGCCAAATTATATACTAACTTCTGATGTTGGTTTTAAATGTAGCTGAACAAGCTTTCGTGTCAGCCATGGGTGCGATGTGCAGCCATTTCTGTCTTTTTGGCTTGTGAATAAATATTATAATATTGTTATATTTCAATAGATCGAACAATTACAGTAGCACATAATGGCATGCAGGTATAGCATTCGTCGTCTCGTCACAGGTGCCCATGCCGTACCCATACAGCCTTGGTCGTCTTGGGATTAAACAATAGGCTATGTTCAAACAACGTCAAAAATTTAGAAAAGGCGCCCGATTTTGAAATTTAAAAAAAACGTCTGCTTTTGCTGCAATTTAACTGACTGCAATGGCAATGCATTGAAGTCAATGGGAAGATGGAGGTCCAATGCGCACAATGCATTAAATAATGGACGTTTTTACCACGGACGTCAAAATAATGAACATGATCATTATTTTCGGACGTCTTTTGCAAACAGCGGACGTTTTTTCTTTTGTCACCGTTCTTTGTCCGTTTTTACTGTTAAATTCAATGGACTTTTCAATTAAGCCACACTCAAAAGGCAATTAGTAACCCAAACTAGAATAATGTACCAACAGCCATCATTGCAAGGGGAGGCCAGACAGTTAAATGACGTCCGTTATTTTGGACTCAAAATGACGGAGGTTATTTTAAACGGAGCTGAAAAAACCTTGTGTAAACATAGACTTAAGATTCTTCCATGCAAAAATTCCTCTGTATTTTGATAATTACAGCCGTAAATAAAGATAATTATAGTGCTTGAAAAGCACTATATTGTAATCCGTATTCTTCTTCCGTTTCTTCTTCTTTTTCTTCTTCTTCCAGCCATTTTTCTGCGCGTAATACAGCCCGAACCGCTTTGTGCACACACTCCATTCAAACTGCGTTTCGAAGCCCTCAGCGGTGTGTGGTGTGCTATCTATTTTTCGTTTCGATAAGAAATTTACGTTTAAAGACCCCGAATTTCCTATAGAAAATAATGGCCCATTGCAAATAATGGCCACACTCTAACCGCTAACAGCCAATCATAGCACATATGCAAATAGCTGAAATATAGCAGCCAATAGGAACTCTAAGGTCTCGTCAGGCCATGTATCACACCATCCACAGTCACATGTCCACTATTGGCCAATAGAAGATGTAATATATGGAAGGTCCTTAACGATTTTGTCTCACTGACATGAGTAAGATTGTCATGGTAACCGAGCAATGATCTTTACCATTATAAGTACTCAGATCGCTCTTAAAGGGACCCAGGTCGCCCTTAAAGAAACGCAAGTCACTCTTAAAGGGACCCAAGTCTCTCTTAAAGGGACGGGAGCCATGTCGCTCTTAAAGGGACCCAAGTCATTCTTAAAGGTACCCAAGTCGCTCTTAAAGTGGCGGGACCCAAGTCGCTCTTAAAGGGACGGGACCCAAGTCGCTCTTAAAGTGGCGGGACCCAAGTCGCTCTTAAAGGGACGGGACCCAAGTCGCTCTTAAAAAGTCCTATGTAGCTCTTAAAGGGATCCAAGTCGCTCTTAAAGAAACAGGACCCAAGTTGCTCTTAAACGGACGGGACGCATGTTGCTCTTAAAAGGGACCCATGTTGCTAGGGCGATCTGGGTCCCTTTAAGAGCGGCCCGGGTCCCTTTAAGAGCGACCTGGGTACCTTTTAAGAGCGACCTGGGTCCTTTTAAGAGCAAAATAAGTCCCTTCAAGAGCAAAATATGTCCCTTTAAGAGCGACCTGGGTCCCTGTAAGAGCTAAATATGTCACTTAGAGCGAAATATGTCCCTTTAAGAGCGACCTTGGTCCCTTTTTAGAGCAAAATATGTCCCTTTAAGAGCAAAATGGGTCCTTTTAAGAGCAACCTGGGTCCCTTTAAGAGCAACCTGGGTCCCTTTAAGAGCGAAATGGGTCCCTTTAAGAGCGAAATGGGTCCCTTTAAGAGCGACCTGGGCCCCTTTCAGAGCGACCTAGGTCCCTTTAAGAGCGAAATAAGTCCCTTTAAGAGCGAAATGGGTCCCTTTTAGAGCGACCTGGGTCCCTTTAAGAGCAAAATATGTCCCTTTAAGAGTGAAATATATCCCTTTAAGAGTGAAATTAGTCCCTTTAAGAGCGACCTGGGTCCCTTTAAGAGCGACCTGGGTCCCTTTAAGAGCGAAATATGTCCCTTTAAGAGCGAAATTGGTCCCTTTAAGAGTGAAATTGGTCCATTTAAGAGCGACCTGGGTCCCTTTAAGAGTGAAATATGTCCCTTCAAGAGCGACCTGGGTCCCTTTTAAGAGCAAAATATGTCCCTTTAAGAGCAAAATATGTCCCTTTAAGAGCAAAATGGGTCCCTTTAGAGCGATCTGGGTCCCTTTAAGAGTGAAATTGGTCCCTTTAAGAGCGAAATGGGTCCCTTTAAGAGCAAAATGGGTCCCTTTAAGAGCCGCCTGGGTCCCTTTAAGAGTGACCTGGGTCCCTTTAAGAGAGATTTGGGTCCCTTTAAGAGCGAAATGGGTCCCTTTAAGAGAGAAATGGGTCCCTTTAACCCTTTAAGGACATGGCCCATTTTCGTTTTTTACGTTTTCGGTTTTTCCTCCTTGTGCATAAAAGGTCATAGCACTTGCATTTTTCCACCTAGAAACCCACATGAGCCCTTATTTTTTGCGTCACTAATTGTACTTTGCAATTACAGGCTGAATTTTTGCATAAAGTACACTGCGAAACCAGAAAAAAATTCAAAGTGTGGTGAAATTGAAAAAAAAAACGCATTTCTTTTATTTGGGGGAAATGTGTTTTTACGCCATTCGCCCTGGGGTAAAACTGACTTGTTATGCATGTTCCTCAAGTTGTTACGATTAAAACGATATATAACATGTATAACTTATATTGTATCTGATGGCCTGTAAAAAATTCAAACCGTTGTTAACCAATATACGTTCCTTAAAATCGCTCCATTCCCAGGCTTATAGCGCTTTTATCCTTTGGTCTATGGGGCTGTGCGAGGTGTCATTTTTTGCGCCATGATGTGATCTTTCTATCGGTACCTTGATTGCCCATATACGTCTTTTTGATCGCTTTTTATTAAATTTTTTCTGGATTTGATGCGACCAAAAATGCGCAATTTTGCACTTTGGGATTTTTTTTGCGCTGACGCCGTTTACCGTACGAGATCAGGAATGTGATTAATTAATAGTTCGGGCGATTACGCACGCGGCGATACCAAACATGTTTATTTATTTATTTGTTTACTTTTATTTAAAACCTGGGAAAAGGGGGGTGATTCAGACTTTTATTAGGGGAGGGGGCTTTTTACTATAAACAACACTTTATTTATTTTTTTTACACATATACTAGAAGCCCCCCTGGGGGACTTCTAGTATATACACTTGGATCTCTCATTGAGAACTCTGCAGCATAGATATGCTGCAGAGATCCATGAGATCTGCACTCGTTTGCTTTCGGCTGCTGCAGCCGAAAACGAACGAGTGCCGAGCCGAGGACGGCGCCATCTTGGACGCGTCCCCGGCCGGCATCAGTAATGGAGATCGCTCCTCCGGGACAAGGTCCCGGAGGAGCGATCTCCCCCACTAGACACCAGGGAAACGTTGCCTCCGGTAATCGGAGGCAGCTGTCAACTTTGACAGCTGCCTCCGATTAGCTAATTAGCGGGCACGGCGATCCGACTGTGCCCGCGAATAGCAGCGGTCCCGGGCTACTCGCGGCACCCGGGATCGCGGCACTTCAAAGCGGGGCCGCCGCGCGGCCCCGCTTTGAAGTGCAAGTGAGGACATAGGACGTACCGGTACGTCCTATGTCCTTAAGAGGTTAAGAGCGAATTGGGTCCCTTTAAGCGTGAAATTTGTCCCTTTAAGAGCGACCTGGGTCCCTTTAAAAGCGAAATATGTCCCTTTAAGAGCAAAATATGTCCCTTTAAGAGCAAAATGGGTCCCTTTAAGAGAGACCTTGGTCCCTTTAAGAGCAAAATGGTTCCCTTTAAGCGTGAAATTGGTCCCTTTAAGAGCGACCTGGGTCCCTTTAAGAGCGAAATATGTCCCTTTAAGAGCAAAATGGGTCCCTTTAAGAGTGACCTGGGTCCCTTTTAAGAGCGAAATATGTCCCTTTAAGAGCAAAATATGTCCCTTTAAGAGCAAAATAGGTCCCTTTAAGAGTGACCTGGGTCCCTTTAAGAGCAAAATGGGTCCCTTTAAGAGCGAAATTGGTCCCTTTAAGAGTGAAATTGGTCCCTTTAAGAGCGACCTGGGTCCCTTTAAGAGCGACCTGGGTCCCTTTAAGAGCGAAATATGTCCCTTCAATAGCGAAATATGTCCCTTTAAGAGTGACCTGGGTCCCTTTAAGAGCGAAATGGGTCCCTTTAACCCTTTGAGGACCAGGCCCAAAATGACCCAGTGGACCGCGCAAATTTTGATCTTAGTGCTTTCGTTTTTCCCTCCTCCCCTTCTAAGAGCTCTAGCACTCTCAGTTTTCTATCTACAAGCCATGTAAGGGCTTATTTGTTACAGGAATAGTTGTACTTTGTAATGGCGTCATTCATTTTACCATAACATGTATGATGGAATTCCAAATATATTATTTATGAAGATATAAATAGGTGAAATCGTAAGAAAGAAAGCAATATGGTAACGTTTGGGGGGTTCCTGTGTCTACGTAATGCACTATATGGTAACAGCGACATGACACTATTATTCTATAGGTCAGCCCGAACACAACCATATGCTGGTTTACACAGATTCTCTAATGTTATATATGTATTTTTTTATGAAATCCTTTTTTTTGGCAATTAAATATTAATAAAATGGGACTATTGTGACGCTTATAACGGTTTTATTTTTTCACCTACGGGGCTGTATGGGGTGTCATTTTTTCCGCCATGATCTCTAGTTTTTATTAATACCATATTTGTGAAGATCGGACGTTTTGATCACTTTTTATAGATTTTTTTAAATATATAATGTAACATAAAATCGGTAATCTGCGCACTTTTTCCCCTCTTTTCGTGTACGCCGTTCGCCGTTCGCCATGACGCTTGTTATATTTTAATAGATCGGACAATTACGCACGCTACGGTATATTATATGTTTATCTATTTATTCATTTTTATATGTTTTATTTATATAATAGGAAAGGGGGGGTGATTTCAACTTTTATTGGGGGAGGGGTTTTGGGGTTGTGTGTTAGTGTTTTGAACTTTTTTTTTTTTACACTTTTGAAGTCCCTTTGGGGGACTTCTACATACAGTACTTTGATTTCTACACTGATGAATGCTATGCCATAGGCATAGCATTGATCAGTGTTATCGGCGATCTGCTCATTGAGCCTGCCTGTGCAGGCTCAGTGTAGCAGATCGCCGATCGGACCGCAGGTAGGCAGATAAGAGACCTCCGGCAGTCCGTTTTACCGATCGGGACCCCTGCAGTCACACTGCGGGGGTCCCGATCGGTAAGTGACAGGGGACAGGGGACAGGGGTTAATGACACGCGGCAGCGCGATCGCTGCAGCGTGTCATTACCGGTGAGGTCCCGGCTGCTGGCTGCAGCCGGCCCCCACCTGCTATGAAGCGCGCTCCGCTCCGGAGCGCGCTTCATAGCGGGAAAAACACCCAGGACGTAAGGTTACGTCATGGGTCGTCTGGGGACAGACTTCCATGATGTAACCCTACGTCCAGGGTCGTCTAGGGGTTAAGAGCGAAATGGGTCCCTTTAAGAGCGACCTGGGCCCCTTTCAGAGCGACCTAGGTCCCTTTAAGAGCGAAATGGGTCCCTTTAAGAGCGACCTGGGTCCCTTTAAGAGCGACCTGGGTCCCCTTAAGAGCGAAATATGTCCCTTTAAGAGCGAAATTGGTCCCTTTAAGAGTGAAATTGGTCCATTTAAGAGCGACCTGGGTCCCTTTAAGAGTGAAATATGTCCCTTCAAGAGCGACCTGGGTCCCTTTTAAGAGCGAAATATGTCCCTTTAAGAGCAAAATATGTCCCTTTAAGAGCAAAATGGGTCCCTTTAGAGCGACCTGGGTCCCTTTAAGAGAGAAATTGGTCCCTTTAAGAGCGAAATGGGTCCCTTTAAGAGCAACCTGGGTCCCTTTAAGAGTGACCTGGGTCCCTTTAAGAGCGATTTGGGTCCCTTTAAGAGCAAAATGGGTCCCTTTAAGAGCAAAATATGTCCCTTTAAGAGCAAAATATGTCCCTTTAAGAGCAAAATATGTCCGTTTAAGAGCGAATCGGGTCCCTTTAAGAGCGTCCTGGGTCCCTTTAAGAGCGTCCTGGGTCCGTTTAAGAGCGAATTGGGTCCCTTTAAGCGTGAAATTTGTCCCTTTAAGAGCGACCTGGGTCCCTTTAAAAGCGAAATATGTCCCTTTAAGAGCTAAATGGGTCCCTTTAAGAGCGACCTGGGTCCCTTTAAGAGCGAAATATGTCCCTTTAAGAGCAAAATGGGTCCCTTTAAGAGCGACCTGGGTCCCTTTTAAGAGCGAAATATGTCCCTTTAAGAGCAAAATATGTCCCTTTAAGAGCAAAATGGGTCCCTTTAAGAGTGATACTTTTAGAGAGATGTGTCTAGTGTGCGAGAAATACCTTGAAGTTGCCGCTTTGCCGTGTTCACTCCACGAAATCAAGGAGAGTACTCACACAGATGCAGACTTTGCGTTCATTTATTTTTCTTAAATCGGTATCTCGTACAGGACAAATTCAAATGCTCACAGGCTGGCGTGTTCCACTCTCAGTCCAAACCATCCAACCTCGCGGCGGACGTTTCGGAGGACAGGCTCCTCCTTCCTCATGCGCATGAGGAAGGAGGAGCCTGTCCTCCGAAACGTCCGCCGCGAGGTTGGATGGTTTGGACTGAGAGTGGAACACGCCAGCCTGTGAGCATTTGAATTTGTCCTGTACGAGATACCGATTTAAGAAAAATAAATGAACGCAAAGTCTGCATCTGTGTGAGTACTCTCCTTGATTTCGTGGAGTGAACACGGCAAAGCGGCAACTTCAAGGTATTTCTCGCACACTAGACACATCTCTCTAAAAGTATTGCTGTTATATAGCGGATTTAGTGGAATCCGTTGGATGTGTATGGACTTATATACTGCTTGGGAAGTGCGGTGTTGGTTATTTATTGTCTCCCTTTAAGAGTGACCTGGGTCCCTTTAAGAGCAAAATGGGTCCCTTTAAGAGCAAAATTGGTCCCTTCAAGAGTGAAATTGGTCCCTTTAAGAGCGACCTGGGTCCCTTTAAGAGCTAAATGGGTCCCTTTAAGAGCGACCTGGGCCCCTTTCAGAGCGACCTAGGTCCCTTTAAGAGCGAAATGGGTCCCTTTAAGAGCGACCTGGGTCCCTTTAAGAGCGACCTGGGTCCCTTTAAGAGCGAAATATGTCCCTTTAAGAGCGAAATTGGTCCCTTTAAGAGTGAAATTGGTCCATTTAAAAGCGACCTGGGTCCCTTTAAGAGTGAAATATGTCCCTTCAAGAGCGACCTGGGTCCCTTTTAAGAGCGAAATATGTCCCTTTAAGAGCAAAATATGTCCCTTTAAGAGCAAAATGGGTCCCTTTAGAGCGACCTGGGTCCCTTTAAGAGAGAAATTGCTCCCTTTAAGAGCGAAATGGGTCCCTTTAAGAGCAAAATGGGTCCCTTTAAGAGCCACCTGGGTCCCTTTAAGAGTGACCTTGGTCCCTTTAAGAGCGATTTGGGTCCCTTTAAGAGCAAAATGGGTCCCTTTAAGAGCGAAATGGGTCCCTTTAAGAGCGAAATGGGTCCCTTTAAGAGCAAAATATGTCCCTTTAAGAGCGAAATATGTCCCTTTAAGAGCAAAATATGTCCGTTTAAGAGCGAATCGGGTCCCTTTAAGAGCGTCCTGGGTCCCTTTAAGAGCGTCCTGGGTCCCTTTAAGAGCAAATTGGGTCCCTTTAAGTGTGAAATTTGTCCCTTTAAGAGCGACCTGGGTCCCTTTAAAAGCGAAATATGTCCCTTTAAGAGCTAAAAGGGTCCCTTTAAGAGCGACCTGGGTCCCTTTAAGAGCGAAATATGTCCCTTTAAGAGCAAAATATGTCCCTTTAAGAGCAAAATGGGTCCCTTTAAGAGAGACCTTGGTCCATTTAAGAGCAAAATGGTTCCCTTTAAGAGTGAAATTGGTCCCTTTAAGAGCGACCTGGGTCCCTTTAAGAGCGAAATATGTCCCTTTAAGAGCAAAATGGGTCCCTTTAAGAGCGACCTGGGTCCCTTTTAAGAGCGAAATATGTCCCTTTAAGAGCAAAATATGTCCCTTTAAGAGCAAAATGGGTCCCTTTAAGAGTGACCTGGGTCCCTTTAAGAGCGAAATGGGTCCCTTTAAGAGCGAAATTGGTCCCTTTAAGAGTGAAATTGGTCCCTTTAAGAGCGACCTGGGTCCCTTTAAGAGCGACCTGGGTCCCTTTAAGAGCGAAATATGTCCCTTCAATAGCGAAATATGTCCCTTTAAGAGCGACCTGGGTCCCTTTAAGAGCGAAATGGGTCCCTTTAAGAGAGACTTGGGTCCCTTTAAGAGCGACCTTGGTCCCTTAAAGAGCGAAATGGGTCCCTTTAAGAGCAAAATGGGTCCCTTTAAGAGCGACCTGGGTCCCTTTAAGAGCAAAATATGTTTCTTTAAGAGCGAAATATGTCCCTTTAAGAGCAAAATGGGTCCCTTTAAAAGCGACCTGGGTCCCTTTAAAAGCGAAATATGTCCCTTTAAGAGCAAAATGGGTCCTTTTAAGAGCGACCTGGGTCCCTTTAAGAGCGAAATGGGGCCCTTTAAGAGCGAAATTGGTCCCTTTAAGAGCGACCTGGGTCCCTTTAAGAGCGACCTGGGTCCCTTTAAGAGCGAAATATGTCCCTTCAAGAGTGAAATATGTCCCTTTAAGAGCGACCTGGGTCCCTTTAAGAGCGACTTGGGTCCCTTTAAGAGCGAAATTGGTCCCTTTAAGAGCGACCTAGGTACCTTTAAGAGCGACCTTGGTACCTTTAAGAGCGACCTGGGTCCCTTTAAGAGCTACCTGGGTTCCAATAAGAGTGACCTGGGTCCCTTTAAGAGCGAAGGAACCCACATTGCTCTTAAAGCGACCCAGGTCGCTCCTAAAGGGACCCATGTCGCTCTTAAAGGGACGGGAGCCAAGTCTTTAAGAGTGAAATTGGTCCCTTTAAGAGCGACCTGGGTCCCTTTAAGAGCGACCTGGGTCCCTTTAAGAGCGAAATATGTCCCTTCAATAGCGAAATATGTCCCTTTAAGAGCGACCTGGGTCCCTTTAAGAGCGAAATGGGTCCCTTTAAGAGAGACTTGGGTCCCTTTAAGAGCGACCTTGGTCCCTTAAAGAGCGAAATGGGTCCCTTTAAGAGCAAAATGGGTCCCTTTAAGAGCGACCTGGGTCCCTTTAAGAGCAAAATATGTTTCTTTAAGAGCGAAATATGTCCCTTTAAGAGCAAAATGGGTCCCTTTAAAAGCGACCTGGGTCCCTTTAAAAGCGAAATATGTCCCTTTAAGAGCAAAATGGGTCCTTTTAAGAGCGACCTGGGTCCCTTTAAGAGCGAAATGGGTCCCTTTAAGAGCGAAATTGGTCCCTTTAAGAGCGACCTGGGTCCCTTTAAGAGCGACCTGGGTCCCTTTAAGAGCGAAATATGTCCCTTCAAGAGTGAAATATGTCCCTTTAAGAGCGACCTGGGTCCCTTTAAGAGCGACTTGGGTCCCTTTAAGAGCGAAATTGGTCCCTTTAAGAGCAACCTAGGTACCTTTAAGAGCGACCTTGGTACCTTTAAGAGCGACCTGGGTCCCTTTAAGAGCTACCTGGGTTCCAATAAGAGTGACCTGGGTCCCTTTAAGAGCGAAGGAACCCACATTGCTCTTAAAGCGACCCAGGTCGCTCCTAAAGGGACCCATGTCGCTCTTAAAGGGACGGGAGCCAAGTTGCTCTTAAAGGGATGGGACCCAAGTCGCTCTTAAAGGGACGGCACCCAGAATTAAAGTTAAATGGAAGTCACTGGTAAAGGGACGCTCTTTTCAAGCACTATGTATTTCCCTGGAAATGCAAATCGAGTTAAATTTAAACTCTGTTTCCTAAATGTACTTGATATACAGTACTCACAGGTCTCTATTAAGTAAAATGTAAAATACTGTATATCAACCAATTTACACACAATAACAATTCTGAGACTTTAATTAAAAAGTTAAACCTTTTCTTCTGCCCTGTGGGACACAATCCCTTATGTAACATATAAATAGTTTAGCTACAGCTTATAATGTGCTCATTACAGAAGCTGAGCTCCCTACAGACAAACCTGCCCACGACCTGTAAGGACCTGAATCTGTAGGCCTAATTCAAACATGGTGTGCAGTTAAAATACTGAGATAAAGAGGTCAAATTTGACTGAAATTTTTTTTCCACATCATCACAGGTAACTGTCAGTGGGTAATCTCCTTGTGTCCAGTTACCACAGGTAAGTATTTATTTAAATGATGTTCATTATGTATATAGCCTTAGAGCTTGAAACGCATAGATCAGAGAGGTTTTTTTTATGTTATGCTTTTAGGGTGCGTTCACACCTACAGGATCTGCAGCAGATTTGATGCTGTGCTCAGTTATTTAAATGAAATCTGCTGCAGAAAATCAGCTGCAGATCCTGTAGGTGTGAACGCACCATAATTAATGTGGATCTAATAAAAGTAAAGTTTTGAATCAACATTGGATAGAGACACTGCTGCTGGATTTCCCATGTTTGCTTAACTATTGCTCAAGTAATTTTGAATTAATAATTTTATCTGTGTATTATGAAATGTAGCTAATATACTATAATATACTGAATATATAATATAGCAGAGTATATGAACATCTTACTGATAATACATGCCATATTTAGTGCAATGATTTGACATTGCCCAGTCTAATGTATGCTATATATTTATGTATGTATGTATGTATGTATGTATACTAACTATTGTATATTCTATTGGACTCAAGAAAAGGGTTTTATTGATATACATGAAGTCCAGGCTTAATGCATGCTTCTTGCAACTTAGACTCCCCTCTGAGAAAGGTCCATTGAGACTAAAATGTCTAGTACTAACTAAAAGGCTGCCCTAACACTAATGTGTATCAGCTGCTACCTCCCTATATGTGCTCCATATACTTTATCAAAACACTGGAATATAATTAGTTGTGTGACTACTACAAGAGCTCCCCTGTCACCTTATAACCTTAGGGGTGTGCATCTGCATCTGGATGCATTACTGCATATAGTAATCGGTGGAGGTCCAGCAGCACTAGACAGTCCCTTTGGATGCAGATGCACACTGAAGCCAACTATCTCAGTAGGTGGGTGTATGAACAGGAACAAAAAACCAATCCAACAGCATCCAATCTTCTAAAGAGTCTTCAAAACTTTATTGTGCTCACAAGCAGATACGTTTCGACTCACAATGAGTCTTTGTCAAGTATATATATACTTGACACAGACTCATTGTGAGTCGAAATGTTGTATCTGCTTGTGAGCACAATAAAGTTTTCACTTTTTGTTCCTGTATTACTGCATATATCTGATTTAAAAAAAAATACATTAAAAAGCATATCTGACATCACTGTTTGATTCAGTTAAGGCTGCAGAATGCTAAGGACCTACACTGAATAAACATTTTCTAGAAGTATATAGGGATGAACCTGGTTATTTTGTGCTGGGGAGGCTTATATACTGTACATTTCACATGGGCTAAAAGTTTACATTAATGGCATTTGACCACTGAACCCTAAGGGGGGAATTTATTATGAGGCTGGCATACCAAATCTACACCTGCTTACAGCTTTCTTTGGATGACAGAAAACACTCAGGCTCCCTTGCGAGCCGACCAGTGTCCCCTCTGCAGGGAGAGAGCAGGAGTGGTAGCTTTTTGAATTTAGTGCTGCCGGATCAGTGGAGAGCGGCCTGCGGAAGGCAGGCGACTGTCGGCAGCCTGAAGAGGGGTGCCTGGACCTCAGGAAGAACAGTGTCGGTAGCCTGGAGAAGGATCCCCTGGGCTCCTGCAGGCTAGCGGTGGTGCCCGCCAAGTGGGGAAGAGGTAGGAGCGGCAGCTATTTAAACCTGGTACTAGCATCTTCACTTTATAAGACTTTGGGGGGGGGGGGGGGGGGAGAATCAGGAGCGCCGGCAGGTAGATCTCAGTGCCGGCAGCTGCCAGATTAGCATGCAATGACTGTCATTGCTGGAGGGTGATCAGTGGCGGCCTGGAGGCTCTCTGGGCTCAGCCATGCTAGCTTTGGTGTCCTCCAAGTGGGGAGAGGCATGTTGGCGCCGGCATGTTCGCTTTTTAAGACTTTGGAGGAAAAAAATTTAGACAGTTTGGGAGATATTTATTACTGTTGCTCCCATGGTGTACGCCACAGAAAAAGGTGCAGATTCTTACCTTTTCCACGCCTGATGGGTACGCAGGGGGGACACAGCAAAGTGAGAAGGAGTCATGGCCATTTCCCACACCAAAATGATCATCGTTTACACCTGCAAACAGGCTTAACTATGCAGAAACCTACACCTGCCCCGAAGCAGGTGTAGATTTCTTTGCAACCCTGCAGCAGGTGCAGGACCTGAACAGCTTTACCTCTTAGTAAATCCATCTGGGTAAATGGGGTCAGTGCTTTATTTAAAATTGGCATATGAGTATGGCACCATTAATAAATATGCAAAAAAAGGTCAGCGGAGCTTCAGTTAAGAGTCTCAAAACATGGGACTAGCCAGATATCCCTGCAGGGAAGAACATAACAAAGGGATGGCTCCTGTACGGAGACCACCAAAGCCACCATATTAACTCAATTACTAGTCTAATGATATGACCAGAAAAGTATGGCAGTATTAATAAATGTCTCCCACAGATTGATATTTAAAGGGAACCTATCAGCCCCTGTGCTGGGGCAGAGCCTGGCCGACCCCCCGCTGCAGACCCATATACTTACCGCTTCCACAAAGTCCTAGTCCCGGAGCCCATCCCACTGCCGAAATATCCCCGTCTAAAGCCGCGCGCGCTCATCAGATAAGTCTGACACCCATAGAGGATTATTAATATTATTGTTTATAGGTATCAGGGATGTACATCCTACTATGCAAATCTTAGCCTGTAAGTTATTCATCTTATTTAAAATAATATTAACTAGATACTGGAAATCTAACACACTCCCGTCAAAACAAGAAGTGATATTGGCCATCAATACAACTTTTGTATATGAGAGGATGATAGCCATAAATAAGCAATCCTTCGACCGATTTTCCAATATATGGAAACCATGGTCTAGTTCCCCCCTCTGTGTTCCCTTTTAACACACTAACAAGTGCCCTCAAGGAAGGTGTGTAGAGATTAGCTAACAATTATCTACTATAATCCATATAAGGTCCTTTGTGCCCTTTGGCGTAAAAATTACCTTTTTCTTATCTCATGATAATGGTAAATAATAGCATTCCTGGCTAGTTGACACTATTATTAATATATAGGTTAATGACATTAGATGTATAATGTAATTATTCTTATCCTTTATTTTTGTTGTTTTCTTTGTGTTATATCTTTATTAGGTTACTGGATCTTTGACTTTGGATCTATATGTGTACTATGTTATATGATTGTGTCAATATGGCACTATAGTGCTTTATTCATGTTTTACTAAAATGTGTTTTTGAAAAATGATAAAAACGATTGAACCGGAGAATGACGGCTCCAGTCATTCTCTATGGAATTTGAATGGGGGGGGGAGGGGGGGCTTTTCTTTAAATTTACATGCACTATGATGAAGCACAAACTGAATTGCTTGCTTCTACTATGATGTGAACCTATTCCACTGCAATAAAGGAAAAAACACTTGTGCTGTTCCACTGGTCACTCACAGAGCTGATTTGGGCCTTGTGTGGATTTTCTGTTGGATTTGTACAAAAAAACCTCAGCTTTATATCTAGTAGGCACAAACTTAAATCAGTCAGAAAGATAAAGCAGATTTTAGCTATGTTCACACAACGTCTTTTCATCTCCGTTTAAAACGACGTACGGCATTTTGAGTCTACAATAACGGACGTTATTTAGCAGCCTGACCTCCCCTCTGACAGGTGCACTGACAGGTGTTTGTACATTATACTAGTTTGGAATTACTAATTGGACTTTGGCTGTGGCTTAATTGAAAAGTCCATTGAATTTAATAGTAAAAACGGAGACAGAACGGTGACAAAAGGAAGACTGTGTGTGAACTACAAATAAAAAAACGTCCGCTGTTTGCAAAAGACGTCCGAAAATAATGATCATGTTCATTATTTTGACGCCCACAACAAAAATGTCTGTTATTCAATACACTGTGTGCATTGTACGTCTGTCTTCCCATTGACTTCAATGCATTGCATTGCAGTCAGTTAAATCTTGGCAAAAACGGACGTTATTTTAAATATGAAAATCGTCCGCCTTTTTAATATTTTTGACGTTGTGTGAACATAGCTTTTTAGTGCATTTTTAGGCTAAATACAGTCGTAATTTTCAGTGAATATAAAACAATGTGTGAACAGGTGAAAAAAGCAACAACCATTTTTAGCAAAAGTATGTTTTAAATAACGAGATTGGGCCATGTTCACTCAATGTTTTTTCAGCTCTGTTTAAAATGACATCCGTTATTTTGAGTATAAAATAACATATGTAATTTAGCAGCCTGGCCTCCCCTTAGTGCAATGACTGGTGTTTATACATTATTCTAATTTGGGGTTACTAATTGGCCTTTGGGTGTGTCCTTATTGAAAAGTCCATTGAATTTAATAGTAAAAGCGGAGAAAGAATGGTGACAAAAGAAAAATTGTGTGTGAACAAGTAATAAAAAAACATAATGCTCATTATTTTGACATCCGCAGTAAAAACGTCCATTATTCAATACACTGTGTGCATTGGATGTCCGTCTTTCCATTGACTTCAAAGCAGATCCATTGCAGTCAGTTAAATCTGACGGACGTTTTTTTAAATATCAAAATTGGCCTCCTTTTCTCTATTTTTGACGTTGTGTGAACATAGTCTCGGAGTGCATTATTATATTGAAATTATGGCCATATTTTACCATTTTTTTTACTACGTGAACATAGCCTTAGACTGCCTACCCTAAGATAAATTGCTATTTAATTTGTAAGAGAATGCCTAGTATAGGGTAGCTTCAACATATGTCATTTCTTGTATTACCTAGCGTGGGCACAGGGATTTTTACAAATAACCCAATTATCATGACTTTTTTAACATATTCTTTTATCCACAGAATCCAGTCTACATGGACACATGGAACTACACCAGAGTTCATGAATTCATTCTGCTTGGAGTTACCAGCCGCCCAGATATTCAGATATTATTATTTGTGATATTTTTACCATGTTACATTATATCACTTAAAGGTAACACAGTCATCATTGTGATCAGTAGGATAAGCTCCCGGCTTCACACCCCTATGTATTTCTTCTTGAGTAACTTGTCATTTTTGGATATCTGTTATTCATCAGTAATAGTTCCTGTAATGCTCATACACTTTTTGTCAGTGAAAAAAAGCATATCTTTTACTGGTTGTGTCGCTCAGATGTTCATTCATCTCGCCCTAGGAGGGACGGAGTGCTACCTTTTGTTGTCAATGGCCTATGACCGCTATGTGGCTATATGTTCTCCATTACACTACACTACTATTATGCATCCTGTCTTGTGTATTAAGTTGGCGTCTGGTTCATGGATTGGAGGTCTAATAAACTCACTTGTACACTCAACCTTTGCACTAAAATTGCCTTATTGTGGTCCCAATGTAATAAATCACTTTTTCTGTGAGGTCCCGTCAGTGCTGGAGCTGGCCTGTGCAGATATATCTCTTAATAAGACGATTATTTTCTTCTTTGCTATGTTGGTGGTGATGGGTCCATTTTTTCTTATCCTCTTTACATATGGTTACATCATTTCCAGCATACTGAGGATCAGCACATCTGTGGGGAGGAGGAAGGCCTTCTCCACCTGTGCTTCACATATTATAGTTGTATCCCTGTTTTATGGCACCATCATATTCATGTACATGAGGCCAGGATCAACCCATGTAGCCAACCAAGATAAAATGGCCACCTTGTTCTACAGTGTTATAACTCCAATGCTTAATCCTTTGATATATACCCTGAGGAACAAGGATGTGACAGGAGCATTTGCAGATATAAAAAAAAAAATATAGTGTCTAAGGAAGGCTATGGGCATTGATACCTATGAATTTCCTAATTTCTTTCATCCAAGTCTCTGCAGAGGGAGAGTTATGGGAAGTGCTATTAGGGGAGCTGTATTTTTATAGATTTGTATTGCCTTCCTTACCTAGCTATTTGACAAATGTTTTGGTATTCATTGATATCTGTTTTGGTATTGACTGATGATTTGGTATCATCTTGTTTAAAGGTTGTTCATTGTGTCACTTAAACCTAGTATCATCTTGTTTGTAGATTGGTCATTGTCCAGAGTTGGTTTTCATTGGAGCCTAGTTATTATGTTGATTCTTTGCCTATCTCACCTGAAGCCTTAGAGCTGGCCACTCTATGGCAGAAGATGCGATAGACCAATAATCTCTGTATACCAAGCTTATACAACACTAGAGTGTATATTTTTTGTTTAATTATGGCTTTATCAATAAAGATACATTTTTCAAGTAAAGAAAAGTATGCTCAATTATGTTTTTAGTAGCTTATGGTAATTTTGAGTTTTTTCTGTTACATTTAGATATATAATATGCGGGATAATTGACTAGAATTATGCTGCGTTTACACGGAACGATTATTGTTCGAATTTGCACAATAACAATCAAATTCGATCGTTATCGTACGTGTAAACGCAGCGAACGATCAAACGACGAGCGAGAAATCGTTCAATTTGATCCTACATGTTCTTACATCGTCGTCCGCAAAAAATTCGCAGATCGTTCTGTGTAAACAGTCGTTCACCAATTTAACCTATGTGCGAGATAGGCTTAAGCAGCTAAACGCAGCATTAGAGACCTATATGGAAAAAAATAATATGATACTTTCCCGCAATCTGGAACTATTCTTTGTATTAACACTAGGGTGTATAAGCCATTGTTTAATGGGTGAAAAATCTAAGGCAGATAGGAGGAATAAAGAATAATTATATATCGTATAGAGGATGCTCACATGGTGTTGGTTCCCATCAGTGCTCTACATTATGCTGTACATGCTTTCACGGCTGATGTTTGGACAGATGATGGTTAAGCTCTTGGTGATGGTATTGTATGTACTTACAGACCTAGAGAAAGAGGAGCTGCTGCACCTCATACCTATGGTTAACACTAATGTCTTTCGGCTATATTTAAAAACCAACGGCAGAATGTTGGTATCTAATTTAATCAAACCATATTGCCTCATGTACCACGTGCAGGTCTTCAAGGACACACGTCCCTATTCTAAAACAACACTGTGCTGGTCAGCGACTGCAAAGCCCACAAGGCAAGCGCCAACAGGGAAGGGGGGCTACAGAAAGGCCCTGCAACTCCACTGTCACAAGACCAAACCCCATGGCCCCCCACACCCCGCTGGCGCCGCCAGCGGAGAAGGTGGCCGTCAAGCAACACAAGTGTGAACATATTACTTTCTATGATTAATTTGTTGTTGTTATTATTATTATTATTATTTTTATTATATTAAACTTAATTGTATCTTAATTTGTAGATTTCTTTAAATACGTATCCAAATCGGTTTAATAAAATTTGGCAAACTATCTTAATGGATAGGTTACCCTAGTAGGGGGTCTATGCCACCACCAGAGGTACTCTGTAGATTTGGTTACTGTAGTTACTCAAGTATCAGGAGAGGTGAAATATAAAGAATGGTGAGGGATTAGGTGATGATGTGGGTACCATGCTTTATAGTTCATCACCAGGAGAGGTGAGGTGATCAACTATAAAACATGGGCGGAGAAGGACACTGGTAACTGCTGGTATATTTTTATGTTTATGGTATATTCATGGCTGAAATATAACTATGTGTATGATATATTCATGGCTGAACTATAACTATGTGTATAGTATAGTCACTGCTGGTTTATATATATGTATGCAGTATATTCACTGCTGGAACATATGTAGGTGTGCATTATATTAACTGCTAGTATAAATTGTATATATCTATTTGTATAGTATATTCCCTGCCTGTTTATATGTATATGTACAGTCAGGGCTGTATTTACCAGTGGTCTAGGCACCCGTGGTCCGGTGCCTAGGGCAGAACCTTTCAGGGGGCAGCACCAAGGAGCAGGGGGAAGGAAACAATTATTTTTTTTTTGTCTCCCACCACCCGTTCAGACCGGTAAACCTGGTGTCTTTTCGAGGAGGGGGGGGGGGGGGGCCGAAGGTGATATTGATCAGGTCTGGTATGGCTGTGTTGCCCAGTCACAGTTTGTTTTAAGCAGTTAAAAACCATGAAAAACACGATTCATACAATGTTTCTACATGTAGAGAAATGCATGTGGCCGAAACCACACTCCCCAATATGGAGGGTCTTCAGGTTTAGTGCCTAGGGCAGCAGCAGCTGTTAATATAGCCCTGTGTACAGTATATTTACTGCTGGTATATATTAATTTGTGCAGTATATTTACTGCTGGTATATATCTATGCATGAAGTATATTCACAGCTGGTATATCTTAATATGTGCAATATATTCACTGCTGGTATATATTTATATGAAAGGTATATTTACTGCTTTTGTGTATGCAGTTGTGTACAGTTGTATTTTTCCCTTGATTTTCGTATGCCCTCAAAATAACTCAACACAACAATAATTAAAGAGAAACCAAGTTTAAAATAATACACCATGCCACCTATTGGTTTACTCTTCCCAAGGCCCACATTCATACTGATAGTATTAAAGCATGTCCAAACTGTAATCGAAAGGGGAGTGATTGTTTCATGGCTTGGTATCATGCCCAATATCGAGACACTTCTGGGTCAAGATGAGGGATCTTATCACTAGTAAACTGCATATCTCTATTTCAGTAATTTGTGAAATATCTCTATTTCACATACTACCATCAGACCAACTCTTAGGGGGAAGTTTATCAAACATGATGTAAAGGGAAACTGGCTCAGTTGCCCCTAGCAACCAATCAGATTCCACTTTTCATTCCTCACAGACTCTTTGAAAAATGAAAGGCGGAATCTAATTGGTTGCTAGGGGCAACTGAGCCAGTTTCACTTTACACCATGTTTGATAAATCTCCCCCTTAATATGTGGCAAAAAGGTACCTTCTAGCGAGATGGCTGATACCTCAAATGCCCCTTTTTGAGGACGTGGTGATCCAAGTTAAAAGATATATGACTAGAATAGTTGGAGGTGGCGCATTCTAAAGAAAAATCCACATAAGGCTTATTTTAAAAGTGCAAAACTTTTATTTGTTCATTATACCTTTCAAAGACAGAGAGTGGTATTTGAAACAGGATGTGGCGGGCACCTTAGGGGCCTATTCCACGGAGCGATAATCGGCCAAATTGATTATCGCTCGGTGGAATAGAGAAAACAATCAGCCGATGATCGTATCATCGGTTCATTGTTTATTTAGGCACAAACCTAAAATCATCGGTCACCCACCGCGCATCGCTTCATGGAATAGCGGTGTGCGGCGGGTGACCGATGATTTGAGAAGCAGCATACTGTACATTACCTAGCAGGGCTTCTCCTCCACTCCGGCGCAGCATCAGCTAGCAGATCGGCGCTCATTTACACTGTTGATCGGGCCCGTGGAATAGGGCCTTTAGGGAAATTGAAAGTATGGGACTAATGAGCGAGACCAGGCTGTACCTTAGGCCATGGTAGCTGTTGAATCTGGAATATTGTTCTTGAGAGGGCCGGGAGCATAGTGGGTTAGTTTGACAGGTTTCAATGTGTTTCTTGCAAGGAATCAGTCTATCCTGTATATATTATGTAAATAAACAGATTTATGTAAATAGGCCTATCGAGTCTTGTTGTGACACCTATTCTGGCTCTTTAGGTGGATGATGTAAATATGTTCCACTATGTTGTTTGTTTATAAAATGTGAAAAATAAAAATATGTTTAACCTTTTCATGACCCAGTCCTAAATGACCGCACCAATTTTCATTTTGCCATTTTTGTTTTTTCCTCCTCACCTTTCCTACTTGAAAGAGCTATAGTGCTTTCAGTTTTCTATCTACAGGGCCATGTAAAGGCTTTGTTTTTTTTCAGGAACAAATGTACTTTGTAATGGGTCCTTTCCATCTACCTTAACATATATGATGGAACCCCAAAATATTATTTATTTTTTGTGTGTGTGTGGGGGGGGGGGGGGTCGATTGGTGAAATTGCACAAAATGTAATTCTGTAACTTTTGGGGGGGGGGGGGGTTCCCGTGTCTACGTTATGCATTATACAGTAAAAGTGACATTATACCATTGTTCTGTCCTCCTTATGTGTGAGGGGGCCATAAGTTGACAAGTAGCTAAACCCTCCCAGCAATTCATTGGCAGAGGTGTGATTTCCAGGTTCTACTTTAAGGGCTCGTTCCCACTGAGGAAAGGTAGCGGAATTCCGCGACGGAATTGTCCGCCGCGGAATGCCGTTAGCCTCCCGCTCATAATGGGAGTCTATGGGAGGCGCGCGCTCCTGCCCTGTCCGCGCTGAAGAATGAACATGTTCATTCTTCAGCGCGGACAGGGCAGGAGCGCGCGCCTCCCATAGACTCCCATTATGAGCGGGAGGCTAACGGCATTCCGCGGCGGACAATTCCGTTGCGGAATTCCGCTACCTTTCCTCAGTGGGAACGAGCCCTAATTGCAAGGATAGGGTGAAACGAAGAAATAGAAAGATAATGCACTTACTAAGGGGTAAACACATGTGGCAGTACATTATAAGGCTATGTTCACACAACGTATATTTTCGTATAACTACGGCCATCTTGATTAACAAGAAAATATACGTGCTGTTGCCGCCTATGGAATCCCGGGCGGAGTGTATACACATGGTATACACTCCGGCAGGGATCCCTAGTGGCGCCGCTAACAACTGACATGTCAGTTTTCTGCAGCTGCTATTCATTGAATAGCGGCCGCAGAAAACCCTGTCAGTGCACACTATTGAGCGATCGGTGCAGTGGAGAGTTCTGAGGCGGGCGCGCATGGATGTGCCCACATCAGAACTCTGCGGCCCTAAAGATCATCCGATGATCTTTTCAGAGACTGGCTGTTCTTTGACCCGGCCGGGTCACGTACCAGCCGGTCTCATACGTTGTGTGAACATAGCCTAACACATTATTGTAAAAGCAATACAGGTATAAACATGTCATGCTATACTAGCCATGTGACAAGCATGGTCTGTATGTAGTAACTACAGATGGAAAAATAACATTAGGAAATGTAAAAAAAACACATCAATATACAACAAGATGCCGATATACATCACTGGATGACTGTATAATTGTAACAGTGATGCTACTGTAAGCCTGGATGAAGAGGATGGCTAAGGACACAGCTGGCTCTGCAGTTGTTCTGAGGGTAATGGCTGAAATGATGGAGATGATGATGTCATCAGGGTCATAGACTACAGATAAGGGAGCTGAGATGGACCAAACAAACCTACATACAAAGTACAGTGTAGGCAAATGGCCACTAGATGGAGCATTTAACACTTGCATACAGATTAGAGATGAGAGAACCTCGTTACCTCGAGCATGCTCGAGTCCATCCGAACCCGAGCATTCGGCATAGCGGGGACTGCTGAAGTTGGATAAAGCTCTTAAGCTGTCTGGAAAACATTAATACATGGATATGTTTTCCACATAGCCTTAGGGCTTTATCCAAGTTCAGCAGCCCCCGCTATGCCGAATGCTCGGGTTCGGATGGACTCGAGCATGCTCGAGGTTCGCTCATCTCTAATACAGATTCATTACAGCATGAATACAAGGAACAGTAAAGGTAAAACATTATGCAACAGTATACATCCATTTTACATAACAAGCCGCTGAAGACATTACAACCAATATTCTATACTGTATGCATCAATAGATTGCATACTCTGATCATTGCTATGCAATAGCATAGCATTATATATTGTTATCGGTGCTCTGCACATAGCAGAATAAGCAGAATCTCATGGCAATGAACTCTCTGAGGATCTGAAAAAGAGAAATGTTGCTCTACATAGAGATGGCCCAGGCTTCAGTTCATTGAGAGACCCATGCATGCCAAAATGTAGTGGGACATACTAAAGCAGAGAATGATCCCCCTTCCTTCAGAAACTGGGCTTGCAGGGAGGTAAACCAAAATGATAACAACCCCCATGCTCTACTGCAGGGGTGGGGAACCTTTTCCATGTCGAGGGCCGGTCGGGCATTAATAAAATCATTCGAGGGCCGCATACTGTGCGCGGCAATTAGTAGCGTGGGTTTGCAGCACATGGGGCAAGGCAAAGTATTGTTCCCCTAGTGCCCCTGCTATTGTAGTTAACCCCCAGTGATGCCCCTTGTAGTCTAGTTAACCCCCAAGTCATGTCCCTGGTAGCCTAGTTAACCTCCCCAGTGATGCCTCTGGTAGCCTAGTTAACTCCCATCAGGCATGTCCCTGGTAGCCTAGTTATCACCCCCATCAGGCATGTCTCTGGTAGCCTAGTTATCACCCCCATCAGGCATGTCCCTGGTAGCCTAGTTATCACCCCCATCAGGCATGTCCCTGGTAGCCTAGTTATCACCCCCATCAGTCTTGTCCCTGGCAGCCTAGTTATCACCCCCATCAGTCTTGTCCCTGGCAGCCTAGTTATCACCCCCATCAATCTTGTCCCTGGCAGCCTAGTTATCACCCCCATCAGTCTTGTCCCTGGTGGCCTAGTTAACCCCCAAATAAAAAAAAAATAAACATCCCTCTCACCTTTCCTCCGCTCCCACGCTGCCCATGTCCTCCTCTGTCCCAGGTCCTCTGTGCCGGTCTTCTCCTGCAGGCGGCGCACGCTGAAATGACGTCATCGCGCGCGGCCCGCAGGAAACGGAAGACACGCGCCGCTCTGCTGGGGAAGAAGCCGGCACAGACAGCATCCTCCTGTATCCGGCAGCTGTCACAGACACAGGAGGATGCTGTGTGCGCCGGCTTCTTCCTCCTCCAGAGCGGCGCGCATCACAGGGGAGCTGCGGGCCGCGGGCCGCATCCGGAAGTCTCAGGGGCCGGATGCGGCCCGCGGGCCGGAGGTTCCCCACCCCTGCTCTACTGGCTTTGTGATGTTGTAATGAAGTGGAAGAGAATTCCAGTAACTGTGAACCTCAACCGGTGAAACTCAAGAGAGTTTAAAGGGGTTGTAAGGGATTTTTTATAATAAACTTCTGTGGGTGTTGTATGTTATATATACAGTATACATTCACTTTTTTTATTTAGAGCACTTATTGTGTTCTCCGGCTCAGTTATATGACCACTGCCTGTGTCATGTTTACTTCCTGTGATGTCACGTTTCCTCCAGTGAAGGAACAGAGAGTGAACAGGTGGGTGGGGCATGCATTGATTTAGCCCCATCCCTGTAGGAGGAGCCAACATCTGAGCCCAGTAGAAGCTGCAGCAGTAAGAGCAGCATGACATGGAGGAGACCTGGAGCTGATTGCTATGCTGTGGGGGGCACAGAGGTTAGCCATGTTGCTCTGTAGTGTTGGACTCCTGGGGTCAAATACCACAGGGACGGATTAACTTTACCGTAGGCCCCGGGCTGTTCACCAAGCTTGCCCCCCCCCCCCCCCCCCCCCCCACACACACACACACACACACTTTAAGTAAGGCGCCACTAGCATGGTGTTAATTGTACAGGATAGATAATGTCATGATGCCCTGAACTGTGCAAAATTGCTGTAGAAAGGCAATGGTTTTTTTGCAAATCATGGCAGAACTTTAGCCAGGAGAAATTTCACAACAAAAAGTCTGAAACGGACCTATTATAACCCGCTACTGAAATACCATCAAGGATAACAGCTGCATGTACTGTATGTCCCCCAATGTCTGCATGGATTTTATCACACCCTCTAAAGCATTGTAAGCCCCATTGTGGACAGGAACCAATATGAGTGACAATCCCTGTACAGTGCTGAAGAATAAGTTGGAGCTATATAAATAAAGAAACACTATAGTTATTATTGTACTGTAAAGATCTAAAGGTTAGGGCAGTGTAATAAAGAGAGGAGAGACGCTACTTCACCTCATGTCAGTCACTTATCATGTCAGTCACTTATCATGACATGTAAACCTGTAACAGAATCCTCGCTCCTTTAAGCCCCGCCCAGCTGAAACTTCACCTATCTGTAGGATGACAATCTGTGGTGTTCATATATTCCAGGACTACAACTCCTAACATGTACATGACCACTGAGACAGACATTTTCCTGTCTATGGGTAGAGTGGACGGAGCTAGATTCAGAGAGGAGGGGTGGAGCTATAGCTTGGCTCCGGAGCTCACTTCTTAGTGCCGTAGGCAATTAATGAAGTATGGGTATGTCATGGGTCGTCTGGTGACAGGCCCCCACGCCATACCTTTATGGTAAAGGTTCTGGAAAATAATGGTGGCCACACAAAATATTGACACTTAGAACACAATTTGGCAATTTTCACTTACGGTTGTTTTCACTTTTGTTTCCAGGGGTTTAGACATGAATGGCTGGGTGTTGGGTTATTTTAAGGGCATGTCAAATTTATCTGTTATACAAGCTGTACACTACTTTACATTGTAAAATTCAACATAAAATGAATAACAAAAAATGGGAGGGGTGTACTCACTTTTGTGAGATAGTGTACAGTACATGTCAAACTGTGGCTTGTGACAAATGCCATACAGTAAAATTGCTAAGTTATCTCTGAAGAAGTCTCTGGTCATAGACAGAATGCGTAATAATAATATTTATTTGTACAACGCCAACAGATTCCGTAGCGTGTAGGGTCTGGCAATCCACTACCACCAATCTGCCTGATTTGATCAGACATTCCAGTCTATTGCTATATCACTTGACTGCACTTTATATTTGTAGAGTTGGTTCTGTTGTTGCACAAGCACCAGGCCCGGATTGGTAATCTGGCAGACCGGGCAAATGCCCTCTGGGCTGCCCGATTGCCAATCCAGGGGGGCCGCGGCAGGGGCGGGCTGGGCCAGGGGGCCGTTAAAGGGCCGCAGCAGCCAGACCTCTTGTAAGTTCAGTGAGCTTCCGAGACGCAGGCCCTAGCCGGAAGCTCACTGATGCAGCACCGTGGTGCCCTGACTTCTCCTCGCTCCCGCTCGGCAGCTGACATGTGACGCCATCACGTCACATGTCAGCCGCCGAGCAGTAGAGAGGAGAAGTCCGGTCGCCGCGGTGCTGCATCAGTGAGCTTCCGGCCAGGGCCTGCGTCCCGGAAGCTCACTGAACTTACAAGAGAAGCTGCCAGGCCAGAGGGAGATCCAGGATCCAGGTGAGGTGAGTGTATTTTTTTTTCCATTTTTTACATAAATGCTGCAATGTGGGGCCTACACAGGGGGTCTATACTATGGGGGGGGGGCTGGCTGCACAGGGGGTCTATACTATGGAGGGGTGGCTGCACAGGGGGTCTATACTATAAGGGGGGGGCTGGCTGCACAGGGGGTCTATACTATGGGGGAGCTGGCTGCACAGGGGGTCTATACTATGGGGGAGCTGGCTGCACAGGGGGTCTATACTATGGGGGGCCACACAAGGGGTCTACACTATGGGGGGCCACACAGGGGGTCTATACTATGGGGGGGCTGCACAGGGGGTCTATACTATAGGGGGGGCTGGCTGCACAGGGGGTCTATACTATAGGGGGGCTGGCTGCAGAGGGGGTCTATACTGTGGGAGGCTACACTGGGGGTCTATACTGTGGGGGGGTTACACAGGGGGTCTATACTGTGGGGGGGTAAACAGGGGGTCTATACTGTGGGGGGTTACACAGGGGGTCTATACTGTGGGGGGAGCTACACAGGGGGTCTATACAGTGGGGGCAACACAGCAGGTCTATACTATGGGGGGCTACAAAGGGGCCTATACTATGGGAGCTACACATGGGGTCTATACTAAGGCGGGCTACACATGGGGCCTATACTATGTGGGGGCTACACAGGGGGCCTATACGATGTGGGGGAGACACGGGGGATCCTATACTATGTGGGGGCTACCTAGGGGGTCTCTACTCTGGGGGGCTACAAAAGGGAGGCTATACTATGTGGGAGCTACACTATATGGGGGCTACACAGGTACCTATACTATGTGGTGGCTACACAGGGGGCTATACTATATGGGGTGCTACAAAGCGGCCTAACCTATGTGGAGACTACTTTGAGGGGTTTATACTATGGGGGTTACACAGGGGGCTACACTACATGGGTCTACTGTACAGGAAAGGAGTGGGGCTATATTACATGGGGCTGCTGCACAGGAAAAGGCGGGTTATACTACATGGGGCTGCTGCACAGGGAGGGGGGCTATAATATATGGGGACTGCTTAACAGTAGGGTTCTA